>NW_005877837.1:0-8252 GCF_000147115.1 Myotis lucifugus | reverse complement strand
CTCATCTAAGGAGGGAGCCCAAAATATGGCAGTTTCCCAGAGATAAAATTAGGAATTAAGCCCGGCCGGTGCGGCTCAGTGGTTGAGCTTCAACCTAGGAACCAGGAGTTGGGTTCCCAGTCCAGGGCACGTGCCCTGGTTGTGTGCGGGCTGGACCCCCAGTGTGGGGCGTGCAGGAGGCAGCGGATCCAGGATTCTCTCTCATCATTGATGTTTCTATCTCTCTCTCCCCTCTCACTTCCTCTCTGAAATCAATAAAAATATTTTTTAAATTAGAAATTTAAAAACTTTGCACAGAAGAGGACGCTAATCATCTAGAAAAGCCGTAACGTGTGTGTGAGAACCTTGGAGAATGGCGGGTGCCGTGATTGCTAAATGGACCTTGTGTGGCTTGTCCGATGCGCACACTGGACATGGGTGGGGACTGGAGAGCTGGGGCGGGGCCAGGGCAGGTCCCTGGGCGCTTGGGCTGGGTGCTCTGGGGAAACCCTGCCCCTCAAGGTTCCGCCCCTCACCAGTGGGGCAGAGTTTGTGCTAATGTGGATGCTGCCACTAAAGCAGTGGTTCTCAACCTCGGCTGCACATGAGAATCACCTGGGAATCTTTTTTAAATGCCGATTTCTGGGCCTCATCCTCCGGAAATTCTGTTTCTTTGTTATGGGGTGAGGCCACAGCATTTGTAACAAAGAAACAGAAGTTCCGGAGGATGAGGCCCAGTAATTGGCATTTTAAAAAGATTCCCAGGTGATTCTAATGTGCAGCCAAGGTTGAGAACCACTGCTTTAGAGGCTGCTCTCTTCCCTTCCACATTCCTGGCTGCAGCATCGCCCTGCCCCTCCGTCACAATAAAAGCACCTGTGTTGCCTGTCTCTGTTCAGGTTCAGGGAGCTACTTAAGGGAAAGGCATTCCAAACTTATAATATAAAAAAATCTGTATTTACCAGAACGGGCTGCGAAGGAGCAGTCCTCCCCCCACACACATGCACGCACCCACACGCATGCACACGCATGCACACATGTGCACACACATATACACATGCATGCACATACATATACACACACACGTGCACGCAGTCTCTGCAGTAGCTTTTGAACGCAGATTGTTGCATTTGTTTTCACCCGTAAAATAAAAGCCTTCTGATTTTTTTGTATTTTCTTCATAAAAAGTCAGCGAGCTGTGCAGCCATCACAACACTGAATGAACACAGTCTTTTTGCCCAGAAATGTCTCAGATTCAGAAGCCCAGAGGGGATGTGACCTCATCCACCGAGTGGCGTCCATTTCTCCTCGCCAGCGGTGCCTTCTCCTGCTTGACGGTTTCCCTCATCTGAGAAAACCTTTAAGGACACGTTTTCCTCGTCTCGGTTCTGGGACACGTGGGGGGCAGCCGTCATTCGCTGGGAAGCAGGCATTCGGACCCGGTGGCCTCGCAGGCGGACCCGTGGCTGTCACCGTGGACACGTGTCTGCGTCACCCCCTCCTCATCCTGCAGGTCTGACGTGGGAGAGGGGCCCAGAGAGATGGAATGGCCCCTCTCCTTCCCCTCCCCCCGATCGATTTCATAGACCCTGTGGTCAGCGGAGGGGCTCTGGGTGCCCTGAGGGGAGGGCCTGGGGCTGCCCAGCCCACTCATGCGGGAGACATGGGCCGCTCAGCACCCTGCCTGGTTGCCTCCACCACCGATGAGTTCTCTCCTGTCCTCGCCCACTTCTCTCGTGACTGACCTTGAAGACAGGCAGCTCATGCGATTGCCTCTGCACTGCACGTGGGAAGACCCCACTCTGTGCGTGTCAGTCTGTCCGAAGGGCCCCTAGCAGAGCCTCGTCCCCTGAGTCTGGGCGGGTTTGGGGTTGAAGACGCCCCGTGAGCTGAAGATGCCTGTAGGGTTTTGAGTTGAGATGGTCGGCTCCTGTGGCCTACTTGACCTTTCGTCCAGTAAAAACACAGCCAAGAGGGCGTCCCAAGGTCAAGAACGGACAGGACGCCCCAGTCAGGGGCCTCGCACGCCCTGCCCCCGCCCTCCATGGCTGCCTGGGTCCCACTGTGGCTGGGAGGCTCCGTGGGAGATGCGGCTCCTCACTTGCCTCAGGCGGGGCCCTACCTATCCCTTTCCTGCCGGAGCCTGAGCAGCCCCCGGCGCCAGGTGCCCAGCCCTGGAGTGTCGATCTCTCCCTCTCAGGACGCTGTGAGGGCTCATGGGGACCCTCCATGAGGGAAACGCAAGGCCAGCCCCTCCCTCCCCATCGCTCTGTCCTTGCTGCCGAGTTTAAATCCATTCTGATATCTGTGCCCTGAAAGATGGTCCTTTCTTTCTTATCGATTGAAATAACATCCGCTAAAACAGTTCCTGAAACGGCGGTACAAGGCCTTTCCCATCGGAACAGCCTTTTAAAGCAGCGGCCACGTCCTTGGGGCGACCGCCAGCAGCACCGCTCGGTCTCCCCTTCCCGCAGCGTCCGGTCTCAAATAGCAGCCGCTCTGACCTCACCCCCAGCAGCGGCCAGGACGGCCTCTCAGCCTGAGAGTGTAGGCTTCTGAGTTAGCGCCAGGCCGAGGCCGGAGGCGGGTTCCTTTCCCCGCAGTTAGCAGAGGGAAGATGCCCAATAACATCCCTACTGTGAGTCACATACTCGCTCCTGCAGGTTCTAAAAGGCGAGTCACCGTGTCCTGGGCCAGGGGAGCGCTGATGCGAAACAGGAGGAAGCTGCAGCGTGAGGTCCAGGCCTTTCCGCAGCCCCGCCCTCCGGCCTCCAGAGCTGCTTCGGGGACTGGGCTCCCAAAGGGCGAGGAGAGTTACACACGGACTTGGGGGGGGGGTGCATTCAGGCAGGAGGAAAGCACACGCAGAGGGATACATACATATGAATTCTCAGATCCTACAGAATAAAAGCCTAATTAATATGCTAAGTGTCCGGTCCTCTGGTCGTCCCTTCAACCAATCAAAGTGTCATATGCTAATGATATGCTAAGGCTGCTCAACCACTCACTATAACATGCACTGACCACCAGGGGGCAGACAGCCGACCGGTCGACTGGTTGCTATGAGGTGCACTGACCACCAGGGGGCAGACGCTCCAGTAGGTAGGTTAGCTTGCTGCTGGGGTTCGGCCAATCAGGACTGAGCGAGACCGGCTGGACATGCCCTGGAGCCCTCCCTCCCTCCCTCCCTCCCTGGCTGGCCAACCTCCCATGTCCCTCCCCAGCCCTTATCATGTACCAGTGGGATCTCTCGGCCTGGTCTGCGCCCTCTCGAAATCGGGGACCCCTTGGGGGATGTGTGAGAGCCGGTTTGGGCCTGATCCTGCTCAACGTAGGAGCTGCCCATGGTGGTCAGTGTGTTCCACAGGGGGAGTGCTGCTCAGCCAGAACCGGGCTCATGGCTGGCTAGCGGAGTGGTGGTGGCGGGAACCTCTCCCACCTCTGCAGCAGTCAGACATCCCCTGAGGGCTCCCAGACCGTGAGAGGGCACAGGCCAGGCTGAGGAACCCCCCTCCCCCAACCCCTGAGTGCATGAATTTTGTGCACTGGGCCTCTAGTAAACTTATATTTTGCCATGACACTAAAAAAAATTTTTTTTTATTGATTCCAGAGAGGAAGGGAGAAGGAGAGAGAGATAGAAACATCAATGATGAGAGAATCATTGATTGGCTGCCTCCTGCACACCCCACACTGGGGATCGAGCCAGCATCCTGGGCATGTGCCCTGACCGGGAATCAAACTGTGACAGCCTGGTTCATAGGTCGATGCTCATCCACTGAGCCAGGCCGGCCGGGAGTCATGCGACTTTTAAAAAACGTTTCTATGCACAAACCCAGCTTTGTTTATTCTCACATGAGTTTGCAGTCACCGAGGAGGGACCATGTGTGTATAGGGAGGGCGGCCTGGGTCCCGCTGTCCCAGTGACGGTGTGGAAATGCAGGTGAGACATGGTCACTGACAGGAATGGGTGGCCCGCCCCCGGCGCAGTTCCAGCCGCCCCTCCTGGTCCGAGGCCTCGTCCACCCCAGCGCCAGCGTCTGGCCTCCGTCACCTTCTGGGAGGAAGCGGACCAGCCCTGGCCCACGTGGGAAGTGGCCACCGGGAGGGCTGCTTCCTCTCTGGACACTTGCTCTCCTTGCCCCGCGGGGCCCGGTTGTAAATGGAGCCGATCCCGTCTCATCCGTCCAAGGCAGTGAGCGCCCACGTGCTTGCTCACGCATCTTCCCCCCCCACACACATATCTGTGCTCTGGTGCACAGCTGCTTTCCTTTAAACACGTTCAAGTTAAGTCACGGGGATCAGAGGGCATGTACGGGGGAGTCTCCGGGGAAGCTGGGGTGGGGGGAGCTGCAGAGACTGGCAGGGTGGGGCCTGGCTGCAGAAATACTCCAGCTTCACGGGAAAGGCAGCCGAGCTGGGCACTGGCTCCATCTGAGTCCAGACTCCCAGGAAGGCACCGGTCTCTGTTGGAAGCATAGGTTCAGGTTCAGGACAAGGAGAGGAGAGGGCAAAGGGTGGGGAGAGGGCAGATGGAGGGGAGTGGGTGGAGGGAGAGGAGAGAGAGGAGGGAGAGGAGAGGGGAGAGGGCGGAGGGAGTGGAGAGGGACGAGGGAGTGGAGAGGGTGAGGGAGAGGAGAGGGTGGAGGGAGGGGAGAGGATAGATGGAGGGGAGAGGGTGAAGGGAGAGGAGAGGGAGGAGGAAGGGGAGAGGGTGGAGGGAGGAGAGAGGGTGAAGGGAATGGGTCCTTGCTGGTACCCACCCACCAGCTGTCAGCATTCCGCAGTGACCTACTCTGACTCTGTCCCAGGGCCCAGTGACTTCCGGGCGGGAGTGGTGCGGGGTCGGGCCCTTCCTGTCCGTTGGGCTGGAGAAGGGCGCTGTCCACAGGCCGGCCAAACCGGGAGCTAACAGGAGGGAACGGCTCTCATGTGGGTGTGCGGATGTGCGTGCGGGTTCACTCCTGGGAAGGTGCACAGGAATCTTCCTGGGTGACGAGCGGTCTCTCCATTAGGTGGTGTCTCTCATCTCTTTTCCTTCTTTTTTTTATTTTTTGAGAAATTTTGTGAGTTTATTTGAGCCAAACTGTGGACAATCCCCGTGAAGCAAAACGGCCACGGGCTGGGCTGATGCTCCAGAGAAGGCGGATTGCACCCTGTTTTATGCATCACAGTCAAGGAGAAGGTGTCGTGAGTGACATGACCCACTAATGACCTATCGGGAGGCCAATGCCCAGCGCTCTAGCCTTGTCACATGATGTCAGGGGTACACACCCTTTCCTGTGGCAGAGCGGGGGACAAGGCCGCCGGGCCCTGGGGAGATGGAGCGATGAGGCCTGGTGCTAGGGACTGAAATGATGTCGGTGCCCCTGCCCTCAGAGTCAGATGAAGCCCTGACCGCCGTGTGGCTGTCCCTTAGCTGGGTTCTCTAAGGAAGTAATTAAGGTCACTTCAGGTTAAAGTGGCTCTGAGGGTGGGGCCCCGATCACACAGGATTAGCGGCCCTAGAAGGTGGGACTTGGCTCCCTTTCCGCATGTGCTCAGGGGAAGCCCACGTGGAAGCCAAGAGAGACTCCTCTGGAGCCACTGAAACCACGGGACCGGGACTTCCTGCCTGGAATTGGGAGAAGCGCACTTCTGCTGTGTGAGCCCATCTGTCTGTGGCGTTTAGTTCCAGGGGCCACGCTCACACCCCTGGGGTCAGACTGCAACACGGCCAGTGGTCCTGGGGCGTGTGTCCAACCACATCCCTTCCTTGTAAAGAGTCTGCGCACAAGGCCTCCAGCCATCAACGTGCCACCCGCCTTCAGACGTGGAAGTGATAATCGTTTAACCCCAAACACTGTCCTCCCCTACGACCTGGCATCGCAAACTGCCCAGCCGCAGGGTTGCTGTTGAACGTACCCTCTTAATGTGTAAATCGGGAGTCTGCCTTCGACCACCTACGGATGAAAGCGCCGAGCTGGCTCAGAGGGAGGCGCTGCCATGGGGACACGTGAGCCACGGGGGAGCCCCTCTGCTACGCAATAGACGGGGCGTGGGCTTACGTGTCTGGAATGACGGTGCTGATACCAAGCTCTGAGAGGAAAGAGGTAACGTCGTGTGCGTGTGAGGTGAGTCGCAGGGATTCCTCGCTCATTATCTCACTTTTATTTATGGGTCTGTAACCTCCTGAGTGGAGACCGTATCTGGGCAGATGGCTCTTGAGCGGACGGCATTAGGACGCTAATGTGATACTGATTTAACGCAGGTTTCTCAAAGGTTAACTCTCCCTTGGCTTCTGCATAAACAGCATGAACCGAACAAGATGCAAAATGCCGGCTGCAAAGAACCTTAATGCCCGAGGCCTTCAACTCAGAGACTTCGGGAGACGTACATGCAAACGTATTAGCCGGTCATGCAAACGCCGGTCCACGCAGCGACACGGGCTCAGCGACCCCCCTCCTCTGCCCCCAGCAGGCTCCCTGGCGTCCGGTTTCCCATCTCAGTGCCGACGTGGCGGGGTGTCCATCTTGTTCCAATGAATCCAGAACTCGGGTATTCTGCACCTGACCTTGGCCCACTGAGGAAGCACGCCAAACCTCACTCATCGCAGTCACCACACCAGGAGCTGAGGCCTGGGCAGGGGCCGGAAAATGAGTGCTCGTCACTGTCTTAGTTATCGCACAGCCAAACCGTGAGACGCAGAGGGACCCCCACATGGGGCTCTGAGAGCCCAGGAGGTACTGCACGGACCGTCACCCTGCAAATGGGGCCCAGCCACTCGCCGGCTCTGAGCGAGGCCCTCTGCCCAGGGGAGTGCCTTCCTGACTGAGCAGGAGGACAGTTAGACACGAGACAAGCACAACAGCTCATTGATCTCGATCAGGATCCCGCGAGAGCCACAGAGAGCCGAGAGCCATCGCGTCTGCGTCTGCCCTTCCAAGTCACAGTTTTAAAAGAGTCTCGAGATGATAATTTAATTTCCTTAAAAGGCAACCCCTGGCTTCCTTCAATCTTTCACTGATGACTGCACCTGACAGAGGGAGCTCAGGTAGCCGATGACGATGCCCCAGCTTAGCTGTTTTACAGAACATGTTCTCCCTTCGCCCCGTGGTGCCTGCCAGTTGTACTGCATGGAAGCGAAGCCACATCTAAACAACGCTGATGAGGCAGGTCGTGAGGGCGAACACTCCTTGTGACTGAAAAGCCACTCCCTTAGTTCACTAACGGAATTGAGTCAGACACTGGGATATACGTGTATGAAGGCACGTGTCTGTGTGTGTCCCTACGTTCAAAGGTCAGATCCACTCACCTGGCAGAGAGCTGAGCAGGAAGAAGGAGAGACAGTGAGACCAATTTTTTTCTGCATGTTAAAATAAAACAGAGCAACACGGATGTTTACGAGGCTTATGGTGATCATTTTATAACATAGGCAAATATCAGGTCATTATGCAAATACCAGAAACCAATATAATGTTATATGTCAACTAGAGGCCTGGTGCACGACATTCGTATATTCAGGGGGGCGGGGGGCAGTTCCCTCAACCAGGCCTGCGCCCTTTAGCAGTCCAGGAGCCTTCGGGGGATGTCTGACTGATGGCTTAGGCCCACAGGGAGTAGGCCTAAGCTGGCAGTTGTACATCCTTAGTGCTGCCACGGAGGTGGGAGAGGCTCCCGCCACCACCGCTGTGCTCACCAGCCGTCAGCCCGGCTTGTAGCTGAGTGGTGTTCCCCCTGTTGGAGTGCACTGACCACCAGGGGGCAGCTCCTGTGTTGGGCGTCTTCCCCCTGGTGGTCAGTGCAGGTCATAGTGACAAATCGTTCCACTGTTCAGTCAATTTGCATGTTAGCCTTTTATTATATAGGATTATATTTCACTAAGAAATCAAGGAAACAAGCAAAAATAAATAAGAAATGATTTGATCATTTCTACCCTGGAGGTTATGTTTGATTGGTAAAGCCGAGATGCATATTTAACTGCTAAGTACCTAAGGAACATTTCAGAAGCACCTGGAACCGCCTGAATCGGGAGATGGGGTGCTTCGGTAAGGACTGCGGAACCCCGTCTCCGGGAGCGCCGTCTGGCATGTTGGTGCTTGTTGAGAAGAGCATCAGGTGGGCCTGACAGGTGACTACCCCGCGGGGAGCAGAGGAAACCCAGGGAACTGCGGGGAAGCTCCTGGAACTTGGGGTTTGACGGTGAAAGCAAAGGGCCTGACCTCAGGCAGCAAAACGCTGGTGAAAGCTCACGCCATGTCACAGAGTCACGGAGCCGGCAGCAGAGCTGTCAGCCC
>NW_005877836.1:0-8254 GCF_000147115.1 Myotis lucifugus | reverse complement strand
AGTTCTTTTAAGAACACCATTACCCTTAATAGAGTTCTTTAGAGCGTCTTTAATTTTTCTAATGAAGACAGAAAGCACCATTTTTGATAAGTGCTTCTCTTTGCTTGTCTGACCACAGATTATCTATTCTATTCAATCACCTAGAGAGCTGATGCTCTTCCCCTTTGTTCCTCATAGAATTATATCCAGAGGATATCTGTCCAAATTATTTAATCAAATTTTTCTGGCTCTGGCCAATATAAGTGCTTAAACATCCACACTTAATACATTTCCCTCTAATGATATTCACTTATCTAAAATTACCCCTTAATTGATAGGATATATGAGCAAAAATACTATTAGACAAAATGTTAAATGAACTCAAACCATTTAGAATGTTTTCATGCCGACTCCTGAATTTACTTAATCTCCAGTGAGCAGTCTAAAAAGATAGAATTTAATATTTACTAAAACTAGTCTGAAAAAGTGAAGGAAAAAAAAGATTGAAGAGGTGGCAAACAAGGTAAGAAAAAAATGTTTCTGTCTTTAATGTCCTAACTGCACAAAATCTTATGATTTTCATTTGGTTCATGAATTTCTCAGTTTTTGTTGAAGGAGAACATACCAATACATTTGGAAATAGTGGTTCTATGTATTTTACACAAGTTGGCTAAAATAGTGTTGAAGATATTAATTAAAATCACAATTTATTTAAAGCTGGGTTTATGAGATATAATTTACATCAAATAAATATTACTCTTTATGGTGTACAGCTTTATGAATGTTGGCATATGTGAATATCATATAACCACCACACAATAAGTATATAGAACATTTCTATCACTCTCAAAATTCCTTGTCTCTATGGAGTCAACCCCCTTCTTCTATCCTAGCCCCTGGCAACCACTGATCCTTTTCTTCTGCCTATAGTTGCACCTTTTCCAAAAATGTTGTAAAATTGGAATCATACATTAGGGAGCCCTTTAAGTCTGGCTTCTTTCACTTAGCACCATACAGTTAAAGTTCATCCTTTTAGTCTTGAGGAGTATTTTATCCTATGTACATGCAAAGTTTGGTTGTTCATTCACCAAATGGTTATGGACATTTGGTTTGTTTGCAGTTTATAGAGATTATGCATTAAACCAATATAAACAAATGTGTACAAGTTTTTCGGTATATATATATATATACACACTTTTTTTTCTTTTTTTGTGTTTGTCTGTTTTTTTTACCTAGGAGTGGGATCGATGACTTATATGGTAATTGCATGTTTAACTTTATAGGAAACTGCCAAACTGTTTTCTAAAGTGCCTGCACCTTTTGCATTCCTATCAGCAATAGACAAGTATTCTGTTGCTCTGGTACTAGCAATTGGTATTATCATTTAAATTTTTTTTAGCCATTTAGTTGATATCTTATTATAGTTTTACTTGAATTTTCCTATTGACTAATGATTCTGAGCATATTTCCATGTGACTATGTGCAATCTGTGTATCATATTTTATAAAATAAGTGTTTAAATCTTTTGTCTATTTTTATTGGGAGTTTTTTTCTTATTATTAAATGTGGAGTGTTCATTATATATTCCAGATACCAGTTTTATATTCCAGATACTTTTGCAGAGGCGGATTGATTTTTATCCAAAATTTGGTTCAAGATATGGAAATTGATAATGCCACACATGCACCAAGAGGGTAGGAAAGGATTCATTACTCACATAATGAGGCTTTCTGGGGACAGCAGGGCAGGCAGGTCCAAAAGCTGATTAGAGAGCATTGAACTGAGACTGGCTTGGAATTTTTGTGTTAAATAGTGGGCTGAGTGAGGGTTCCCATTCCCATGGAGCAGGGCTTGCATAGTTTGATATCTCACCAGTGCTAAAGGAGGTAGACCTGGGCTTTCAGATCTGCTTACTCAAAGTAGACAGAAGTCAGGGGAGCACCATGGTGCTTGAAAGCTGTCAGCAGTCAGATACCAAAAATGGAGTCCAACTATTGTACATGACTATTGTCAGGTATGAAAATTGCATTTTTAATATCAAAATAAACAACTCAATAACATTTTATGTAAATGTATCAAGCACCTAGAGTATACCCAACTCTTAAATATACTTCAAAAAATTTTTAAAAGATTATCATGGAAGAATATTTTAGTTAGGTATTTTCTTAGGGATATGTCCATTCTAAATGAACGAGGTTCATGTCTTATGAAAAAAAATGGCTAAATACAGGAAATAAAACATGGATAACCATGAGAACTGTAAACTCTATTTTCCCTATTGTGAAAACAGAACTCTATCCTACTCACTGACCACTCAGTGGAATCACAACACAGACCAGTGGTTTGTTAAAGTGCCTTGGGTGAGTGGCTTTGTCTCAGGTCCTGCATTTTAATAAAGATCTGAGGTCTGACTGGTTGAATGGCTGTCTGTAAAGCAGTAGGTCACATGAGAAGAATTCCTGCAGGATGATTATAATTTAATTGCAAAGTATTATGCAGATTTTCATCACTTGTTAAAAATGAGTTGAACACCTACTGTGTGCCAGGCACTTGCTAGGATCTGCAGATTAAAAGTTAAGTAAAATACAGTTGTAGCTGTCAAGCTATCTAATGTTTATTGAAAATGAAATACTTGAATCACATCATTGTTGAAATGGCTTGAGATTGATTTTGAAAGGCATATAAATAAAAGAGTAGACTGGCAAATCATCCTTACAACTTCAATACAAACTGAACAATTTTTATCGGTAAATGCAATGAAATAGTTTTGGACTCCATTCTCTGAAATATGCAAGCCGACATGGCATTTGGGAATCTCATTTTCAATAGACATCACTAACCAATCTAATGAAGCATGTTCTATATACTGATGAAATTCAATCTCTGAAACAGACAAAATGTGTTTTTACATCTCACTACATTGCTACATTATAAAAGTAATATTCTTGCCAAATGTTTTCTCATATTGGGCCTAAGTTTCTTTCTCTTTTCCTAGGTGATGTGAAGGTAGCCATTTTATGATCAACACACAGGGAACACATAGGAAAGAAGAAGAGAGGGAAGTAGTAGCTAATTATTTATTCATTTGTAGTCATGATTGGATCGAGGCTCACAGGTGCCCCAAGAAAATTAATCATTAGAAACACCAAGCATGCTAATAACATGGCATCCTTCCAACTGTGTTTAACCTTTTTCAATATTTATTTATTTTTTTTTAAATATATTTTTTATTGATTTTTTACAGAGAGGAAGGGAGAGAGATAGAGAGTTAGAAACATCGATGAGAGAGAAACATCCATCAGCTGCCTCCTGCACATCTCCTACTGGGGATGTGCCCGCAACCCAGGTACATGCCCTTGACCGGAATCGAACCTGGGACCTTTCAGTCCGCAGGCCGACGCTCTATCCACTGAGCCAAACCGGTTTTGGCAATATTTATTTTTAGAAAGGAGGAGTAGAGAAGTAGGACTACTGTGACTGTAATTAGCTAATCTCTGCTTTACATCAGTGGTTTTCTAAGTGTGGTCCCCAGGCTAGCAGCATCAGCCTCAACTGAGAACTTGTAAGTACTTCCGATTCCCGGGGCTCACTCCAGACCAGCTGAGTTGGAAACTCTGTGACACCCAGCAATGTGTTTTAATATGCCTTCTAAGAGGCTTCTGATATGTGCTGAAGTTTGGGAATGGCTACTATGAAGAGATTGAGCTCTGGCCACAAACTCACATTCTCATTCAGAAAAACCAGTCTTATAATTTACCTACCTACACATATTAGACCATGTAGCAGCCACCTATTGTTACTCAAGCACGTGCTTTGTGGAGACATCTTCAACCCCTGCCCTTGCTTCTCTTCCTATTACACTATTTTATCAGAACACATACTGATAATGATCATTGAGAAGAGTTTTGTTAAATACAAAAATGTTCTATTTTGTTACATTTCAGTGACATTTTAATGCCCTGATGTATTGGTATCTTTTTTTTAAATTTAATTTTATTGTTTAAAGTATTAAAAATAGTAGGATATATGTCTCCTTTTTTCCTCATTGACCTTCCCCCGGCCTTCCCTACCCGCCTAGCACATGCCCTCTCCCCCTCGGCCCTCCGCCCCAGTGTCTTGTGTCAATGGGTTATGCTTATAGGCATGCATACAAGTCCTTCGGTTGATCTCTTACCCCTCTCTCCCCAACACTCCCCAGCCTTCCTGCTGTAGTTTGATAGTCTGTTCGGTGCTTCTTTGCCTCTGTATCTATTTTTGTTTATCAGTTAATAATGTTCTTTATGTTCCACAAATGAGTGAGATCATGTGGTATTTTTCTTTCACTGACTGGCTTATTTCACTTAGCATAATGCTCTCCAGTTTCATCCTTGCTGTTGCAAATGGTAAGAATTCCTTTTTTATGGCAGCATAGTATTCCATTGTGTAGATGTACCACAGTTTTCAAATCCACTCATCTGCTGATGGGCATTTAGACTGTTTCCAAATCTTAGTTATTATGAATTGTGCTGCTATGAACATAGGGGTGCAATATATCTTTTTTGATTGGTGTTTCTGATTTCTTGGGATATATTCCTATAAGTGGGATTACTGGGTCAAATGGGAATTCCATTTTTAATTTTTTAAGGAAACACCATACAGTTTTCCACAGTGGCTGCACCAGTCTGCATTCCCACCAGCAGTGATGGAGGGTTCCTTTTTCTCCACATCCTCTCCAGCACTTGTTGTTTGTTGATTTGTAGATGATAGCCATTTTGACAGGTATGAGATGGTACCTCATTGTTGTTTTGATTTGTATCTCTTGTATAATTAGTGACTTTGAGCAAGTTTTCATATGTCTCTTGGCTTTCTGAATGTCCTCTTTTGAAAAGTGTCTATTTAGGTCCTTTGCCCATTTTTTGATTGGATTGTTTATCTTCCTTTTGCTAAGTTGTATGAGTTCCCTGTAAATGTTGGAGATTAAACCCTTATTGGAGATAACATGGGCAAATATGTTCTCCTATGCAGTGGGCTTTCTTGATGTTTTCTTGATGGTTTCTTTTGCTATTCAGAAGCTTTTCATTTTGATGTAGTCCCATTTGTTTATTTTCTCCTTAGTTTCCATTATCCTAGGAGCTGTATCGGTAAAGATATTGCTATGACAAATGTCTGCTATTTTGGTGCATATGGCTTCTTCTAAGATTTTTATGGATTCCCATCTTACACTTAAGTCCTTTATCCATTTTGAGTTTGTTTTTGTGTATGGTATAAGTTTGTGGTCTACTTTCATTTTTTTTTGCAAGTATCTGTCCAATTTTCCCAATACCATTTATTGAAGAGACTGTCTTCACTCCATTGTATGCTCTTGCCTCCTTTATCAAGTATTAATTGAGCATAATGGCTTGTGTCAATTTCTGGGTTCTCTGTTCTGTTCCACTGGTCTATATGTCTGTTCCTATGCCAGTACCAGGCAGTTTCGAGAACAGTGGCTTTGTAGTATAGCTTAAAATCTGGTATTGTGATCCCTCCAAAATTGTTGTTCTTTCTCAAGATTGCTGCAACTATTCTGGGTCTTTTTTTTATTCCAGATAAATTTTTGGAGAGTTTTTTCTTGGTCTTTGAAGTATGCCATTGGTATTTTAATGGGGATTGCATTGAATTTATAGATTGCTTTGGGTAGTATGGACATTTTAATGATGTTGATTCTACCAATCCATGAACATGGTATATTCTTCCATTTGTTCATGTCTTCTTCTATCTTTTTTTTCAGCATCCTGAAATTTTCTGAGTACAGGTCCTTTATCTCCTTGGTTAAATTTATTCCTAGGTATCTTAATTTTTTTGTTGCAATGGTAAATGAGATTCCTTTTTTTTGTTTCTCTTTCTGTGAGTTCATTATTGATGTATAGGAAAGCCATAGACTTCTGGGTGTTAATTTTGTATCCTTCTACATTGCCAAATTCATTTATTAAGTCTAATACTTTTTTGATGGAGTCTTTGGGATTTTCTAGATACAATATCATGTCATCTGCAAATAAGGATACTTCTTCTTTTCCAATTTGGATGCCTTTTATTTCTCCTTCTTGTCTGATCGCAATAGCTAGTACTTCCAGTACTATGTCGAATAGGAGTGGTGAAAGTGGGCATCGCTGATTTGTTCCTGTTCTTAGGGGAAATGGTTTTAGTTTTTGCCCACTGAATATTTAGTTGGCTGTGGGTTTGTCATATATGGCTTTTATTATGTTGAGGTATGATCCTTCTTTTCCCACCTTGCTGAGAGTTTTTATCAAAAAAATTGTGTAAGATTTTGTCAAATGCTTTTTCTGCATCAATGGATATGATTATATGGTTTTTATCTCTCAGTATGTTTATGTGATGCATCACGTTTATTGATTTGTGGATATTGTACCATCCTTGCATCCCTGGAATAAATCACACTTGGTCATGGTGTATGATCTTTCTAATGTAATGCTGGATTCAATTTGCTAGAACTTTGTTGAGAATTTTAATGTCTATGTTCATGAGGGATATTGGCCTGTAATTCTCTTTCTTTGTATTGTCTTTATCTGGTTTTGGGATTAGAGTAATGCTGGCTTCATAGAAAGAGCTTGGAAGTGTTCCTTCCTCTTGAATTTTTTTAATAGTCTGAGGAAGACAGGTTTTATTTCTTCTTTGAATGTTTGATAAAACTCAGCTGTGAAGCTGTCTGGTCCAAGGCTTTTGTTTGTTGGAAGTTTTTTGATGAAAATTCTTCATATTTCTGTGGGGTCTGTTCTTATTCAGCCTCTTTTGTTTCTGATTTTTTTTTAATCTGGGTCCTCTCTCTTTGCTCCTTGGTGAGTCTGGCTAGAGGTTCATCAATCTTGTTTATCCTTTCAAAGAACAGCTCTTGGTTTCATTGATCTTTTGTATTATTTTTTTGGTCTCTATGTCATTTATTTCTGCTCTGATCTGTATTATTTCCTTCCTTCTGCTCACTCTCAGCTTTTCTTGTTGCTCTCTTTCTAATTCTTCAAGTTGCAGATTTAGATGGTTTATTACCAGTTTTTCTTGTTTTTTGAGGTAGGCCTGCAATGCTATGAACTTCCCTCTCAGGACTGCTTTCACTGTGTCCCAAAGATTTTGGACTGTTGTATTTCCATTGTTATTTGTTTCCAGGATGTTTTATTTTTTATTTGATCTCTTTGGTAACCCACTTATTGTTTAATAGTATGCTATGCAGCCTCCAAGTGTTTGAATTTTTGTGATTGTTTTTATTGTAGTTTACCTCTAATTTTATGCCATTCTGGTCTGAGAAAATGCTTGATATGACTTCAATCTTTGTGAATTTGGAGAGACTTTGCCTATGTTCCAATATGTGGTCTATCTTTGAAAATGTCCCATGTACACTTGAGAAGAATGTATATTCTGTAGTTTTGGGGTGGAATGTTCTAAAAATGTCAATTAAGTCTATCTGATCTAATGAGTCGTTTAGGATTGCTGTTTCTTTGCTAATTTTTTGGCTAGAGGATTTATCGAGTGCTGTTAATGAGGTATTAATGTCTCCTACTATGATTGTATTGCTATCAGTCTCTCCCCTGATATCTTCCAGAAGTTTTTTTTTATGTATTTGGGTGCTCCTGCCTTGGGTGCATATTGTATTGGTATCTGACCCTTCTAAGTTTTTGTGGTTCTGTGTGACCAAATGGCAACTCGATAGGGCTATTAAAAAATCTCTTGGAGTGGTGTGGAGGGTAGGAAAAACATTTTTCTACCAATACAACTGTTGGTCTGTTTATATATATTTCTCCCCTAAGAGTAATTATAATTGTGCTTATGCAGTGGAATTACTGCTGTTGGCTCTAAGGAGAAAATCAGATACTTGACTTAGAGAAATAATATGATTAAAAGGTGAAGTTTCTTATAGGTAATACATTTTAATTTTAATTTATTCCAAAAAAAATATGTTGTGCTAACAGATTACATAATTTATACATCTCAAAAAAGGAGAAAGAAGAACAAGAGGTAGGATGGAAAATAAATATATCTATATCTATACCCATATATATTATAATATTTTATGTTAATTTCACACAGAGAAACTTCAAAATAAGGAAAGTTATCAGGGATAAAGAAGGGGATTACATAATGGTAAAAGGGTCAATTCTTCAAGAACACATAACAATCCTATACCAAATATACCTAGCAACATGGGGTCAAAGTATGTGAGGCAAAAAAATAATTGAATTACAAAGAGAAATAGATAAATCAACTATTATAGTTGCAGACTTCTACAACCCTTTATCAGAAATGGACAGAT
>NW_005877835.1:0-8255 GCF_000147115.1 Myotis lucifugus | reverse complement strand
GGTTTGCATCATAGCTGTCTCCCTCATTTCACCCTCATCTCACCCTGCCCTGCTCCCCCTGCATCCTCTGAGACCTATGGTAGTGCTGCTGCTAGTCCTAGGTTATTACTACCCCTTATGTTTCCCTCTACACTCTGCCCTCAGCTTTGTAAGTAGCCCTTTTATTTATTTTTTTAAAAATATATTTTATTGATTTTTTACAGAGAGGAAGGGAGAGAGAGATAGAGAGTTAGAAACATCGATGAGAGAGAAACATCGACCAGCTGCCTCCTGCACATCTCCTACTGGGGGTGTGCCCGCAACCCAGGGTACATGCCCTTGACCGGAATCGAACCTGGGACCTTTCAGTCCGCAGGCCCGACGCTCTATCCACTGAGCCAAACAGGGTTTCAGCAGTAGCCCTTTTATTAATCCCTTCTAGATTTCTTCCCTATTTGAGTGTGCCATGAAGTTCCTCTTGGGACCCTGACTGCTATGATTGTGTGCATCTTCCTATAGCACTAAGTATTTTCTATATTATTATTATTATTTGTTAATCCTCACCTGAGGATATTTTTTCCATCAATTTTTAGAGAGAGTGGAAGAAAGGGGGAGAGACAGAGAGAAAATCAATGTGAGAGAGACACATCAGTTGGTTGCCTCCTTCATGCACCCCAGCCGGGCCCGGGGATTGAACCTGCAGCCCTGGTACATGCCCTTGACTGGAATTGAACTTACGACCCTTCAGGCCTAACCACTGAGCAAACCAGCTAGGGCTTTTATATTATTACTAGAGAGCATGTAAATTTGTGCAAGAGTAGGCCTTCCTTCTCCCGGCTGCTGGCACTGGCTTCCCTCTGGCACCCGGGACCCGGGCTTCCCTCCTCCGGCCACCAGCAGGCACCCGGGACCCGGGCTGCTTCCCCCCGGCTCCGGCTTGGTCAGGAAGGATGTCCAGAAGACATCTGGTCTAATTAGCATATTACCCTTTTAGTATTATAGATTATTTTTAAAAAATATTTTTTATTGATTTTAGAGAGAAAGGGAGAGGGAGAGATAGAAACATTGGTGATGAGAGAGAATCATTGATTGGCTGCCTCCTGTATGGCCCCCACTGGGGATGGAGCCTGCAACCCGGGCATGTGCCCAGACTGGGAATTGAACCATCACCTCCTGGTTCATAGGTCAACGCTCAAATACTAAGCTATGTTGGCTGGACTTTATATTATTTTTAATGGTGCATTTCCTACATTTTTAGTTGTGGTTTCTCCTGTATAAAATACTATCATATAAAAAGTCTTATTCCTTCTTATTAGACTTATTTGGTTTCCTGATGTTTATTATTATAAATAACTAGAGGCCCGGCGCACGAAATTTGTGCCCAGGTAGGGTCCCTAGGCCTGGCCTGTGATCAGGGCCGATCTTCCCAGGCTGCTGGCAGCTGGGCCCCACCCCCTGCCACTGCCAGTTGTCCTCTGTGTGTGGGGCAACCAGTGTGGCGATCAGGGCCCGGTGCTGCCCGCATCCACCACCACCCACCCCTGATATTCCCCATCTGGCGATCTGAGCCTGCCAGCTGGGGGGAGGGACCAAGAGGTTGGCTGGCAAGCCCTGATCGGGTGACTGGGGCCTGTAGGCTGGGGGCAGCTCCTGTGTTGAGTGTCTGCCCCATGGTGGTCAGTGCATGTCATAGCCAACCGATCATTCCACCATCCAGTCGACTTGCATATTATGCTTTTATATATATATAGACTAGAGGCTTGATGCACGAAATTCATACAGAGTTTGGCCCTTGCAGCCCTGGCTTTGTCCGGAAGGTCATTCAGAAGGTTGCCTGGATGGTCGTTCCGCTGTTCAGTCGTCCGGTCTAATTAGCATATTACACTTTTATTATTATAGATACCACAAATATGTGGGCATTTCCTTAAGATAAATTCCTAGTAGAATTTCTAGGTTAAATTGTATAAACATTTTTAAAGCTTTGGGTATGCATTATGTATCAAAATGTACCTAGTTTCAATTTGCATTCTTTGATCGCTAGTAAGCTGGAACATGGTGTAGTCATATTTTTATTTCTTCTCTTGTGAATTGTTTGTTCATGTAAAATGATATTTTTTCACATTGATATGTAATGGATCTCTATATATTAATCTTTTGTCATCTGTTGTAAATATTATTTCCTTGTTTGTTGCTTGACTCTTGTTTATTGGCATTTGATAAGAAACATTCATTTTTTTTGTTTTTGGTTTCTTTCTTTGCTTTTAATTTAGCAAGGCCTTTCCCTCCTCAATGTCATATAAATATTTTATATTAATCTTCTCATTCTTTTATATTTTTGTATTTCATGTTTAACTACTTGAGCTGTTGGAATTTTTTTGAATAGTCAGTTGTCCTAGCCTTTAAATCTCTTTTATCATATAGTAAATATTTACTCATTGTTATAGTTGTTCCTGGACTGCCAATTATGTTTCACTGAGCTGTTTATTCTCGTGACAGAACTATGTTTTCATTATTGTAGCTTTGAAAATTAGATAGGACATGCTCTTCTCCCCTTTACACCCCATTAACTTTCTTTTGAAAAAAATTTCTTGACTATTCAGCTACAATCATTCTTCCAAATGATATTTAGACTTATTTTGTAAACTTTCACTGAAAACTCAAAAATTTTTATTGGAATTACTTTATACCTATAAATATATTTAAAGAGAAAGGATATTTTTATATTGTATGACTAGTGTCCCAGTGCACAAAATTCATGCACATTAAAAGAGAATTAATTAGAGGAAATATTTTAATATTGCTATTTGCCCTTTCTCTATAATAGAAGTGTCAGAGATGAAAGAAAATTAGTAAAATGTATATGAAAATCTCCCTCCTGTCAGAGTCTGGGGCGCGCTGCAGGACCCAGAGTCAAGTCCCCACCAACCTGTGTGCCTCAAAATTGCACAAGACCCAGACCTGGCTGGCCCCACCCCCGTCAAGCCCTGCAGGGCGGGGGGGGGGGCGGGGGGGAGCACAGCCTCAGGTCCCCCAGCCCAGCCCCAGGTCCTCTGGCCCCGGCGTGAGGGCAGGAGAGCATGAGGGTGTGATGACCATTTGCATATTAGTTCTTTATTATATAGGATTTTAACTAGGTATGTCGGTATCCCTTCATTGATTCAACTTTTTTTTTTTTAAAACATCAAGACTTCTGCCCTAGCCGGTTTGGCTCAGTGGATAGAGCATCGGCCTGCAGACCAAAGGGTCCTGGGTTCAATTCCAGTCAGGGGCACGTACCTTGGTTGCAGGTTCCTCCCTGGTCTGGGCCCTGGTCAGGGCTCATGCAGGAGGCAACCAATTGATGTATTTCTCTCACATCAATGTTTCTCTCTGTCTTTCCCTCTCTCTTCCACTCTCCCTAAAAATCAATGGAAAAATATCTTGGGGTAAGGATTAACAAAAATAAACAAACAAACAAAAAACATCAAGACTTCGTTAATATTAAAATTTTATCATTTTCTCCATATATGTTTATGATTTAATGTAGCTCTCATTTTAAGTTGACTTAGATGTGTTTTTCTGTTGTTTTTTTACTTGAAAAATTTACTTGTTTAGATTATGGTAAAATCTGTAACCATAAAATTTATCACTTAAAACCATTTTAAGTGTAAAATTCAGCAGCATTAATTACATTCACATTGTTGTGCAACTATCACCACCATCCATCTCCAGAGCACTCTCACCTTGCAATACTGAAACTCCCAATTAACCAATAACTCCCCATTCTCCCCTCTCCTCAGCTCCTGGAAACCAGCATTCTACTGTATGTCTCAGTGAATTTGACTACTTACTCCAAGTACTTCATGATATATCTCTTCAAGTTTCTGCTTTCAATAATTTTGAGTATATACCCAGAAGTGGAATTGTTAGATTATATAATGACTAGAGGCCCAATGCACAAAATTTGTGCAAGAATAGGCCTTCCTTACCCCAACTGCCAGCACTGGCTTCCCTCTGGCACCCAGGACCCGGGCTTCCCTCGCAGCCCTGGCTTTGTCCGGAAGGTTGTCCAGAAGGATGTCCAGTCTAATTAGCATATTATGCTTTTATTATTATAGATTCCATTTTTAATTTTTTGAGGAATCTTCATACTGTTTTGTTTTTGTTTTTAAAGAAAATTGAATTTATTTAAGGAAAGGGAGTTGGGGATGGGATATCCAAAGGGAAGGGCTATACAGCACCCAGTCAAGGGTATATCGGGTTGATGATGGCAGCCTCCAGGAGCTGCAGTTTCATCCTTATATGCAGTCACTGGCGAGAAACTTGTCCTCAGTGGGTCTGAGGGCTGAGCTGGTGAGCTTGGGATGTGGACAAAATGCAGGTATGTGATCAGGTGCCTTCAGGAGAGTTTCCGTTCCTTGTATGGTCTGACTCCTGGTGTCCAGCAAGTCTTTCCTGGTCTTTTGTTCTCCTGTGTTGGGAAGCTCACAGCTGGCCGTTAAGGATTGCATTACTCTACAGGCCTAACACTCCCCACACCCCTGTCTCAGACCCCTGCATTCTTTTTTTTTAAAATATGTTTTTATTGGTTTTCTGCCGCCATTTTTTAATCTCCATACTGTTTTTCATAAGGTCTGCACCATTTGACATTCCCACCATCATTGCACTAAAGTTCCAATTTCTCCACATCCTTGCCAACACTTGTTATTTTCTGTTTGAAACTAGCCATCCTAATGGGTGTGAGGTGGTATCACATTGTAGTTTTGATTTGCATTTCTCTAATGAACTAAAGATGTTGAGCATCTTTTCATGTATTTATTGGCCACTTGTATATCTTCTTTGGAAAAATGTCTACTCAAGTCTTGTGCTCATTTTTGAATCAGGTTTTTCATTTGTTGTTTTTGTTATTGCTGTTAAGTTTTAGTGGTTCTTTATATTTTCTAGATATTAACCCCTTATCAGATATGTAATTTACAAAATCTTGTCATGTTCTGTGAGTTCTCTTTTTATTTTGTTGATAATTAAAGTGTCCCCTAATGCACAAAAGTTTTTTCATTTCCAGGAAGTCCAATTTGTCTATTTTTTCAGTTGCTTGTGTCTTTGATGTCATATTTAAGAATTCATTAACAAATGCAATGTCCTGAAGAATTGCCCCATGTGCCCCATGTTTTCTTCTAGAATTTTATAGTTTTAGCTCTTACATTAAGGCCTTTGATCCATTTTTAGTTAATTTTTGTTTATGGTGTTAGGTAAGAGTCCAGCATCATTCTTTTGTTCATTCATGTAGATATCCAGTTTTCCCAGTACCATTCGTTGAAAAGGCTGTCCTTTCCCCATTCAGTGGTCTTAGCACCTTGTTAAAAATTATTTGACCATATTTGCAAGGGTGTGTTTCTGGACCCTCTATTCTATTCCTTTGGTCTATATGTCTGTCTTTATACCAGTGTCACACTGTTCTGATTACCACAGGTTTGTAATAACTTTTTAAATAAGGAATGTGATTCCTCTAACTTTGCTCTTCTTTCTCAAGATTGTTTTAGCTATTCAGGGTCCCTTGAGATTCCATATGAATTTTAGGATGGATTTTTCTATTTTCTCTAAAACCATTATTGGGATTTTGAAAGGGATTGGATTGAATCTGTAGATTACTGTGGGTAATGATGACACCTTAACAATATTGTCTTCCAATCTAATAAGGTCATTCCATTATAATGTGTTTTTATATTAAGAATATACACTAGAAAGTATCAAACAGCTTTTTGGCATTGAGATCATTTTAAAGGGATAATTACATTAATAGATATATTAATATTCAACTACCCCTACATTCCCTGTATAATGCCAACTTGGTCATGGTCTACTATTCTTTTGTCATGTTGCTGGATTTGATTTGCTAGGATATTTAAGATTTTGTTTTTCTATTCATCGAAAGGTTGGTAATTACTCCCTTTTTTACTTTGGGAAGTTTTGCTATCACATTTGTGCTAGCTTTGAAAATGTATTAGGAAACTTCCTACATATTTCTCTAATGGTGATCTTTTTTATAGCATGGGGAATATCTGCACCCATTATTATTCAATAGCAGGTATGAACTTCACACAGGTTCAGAGATACAGATATGTAACTGTCTTTATTTCTCCATAACAGAATCTTAGTTCAGAACAGCCCATTTCTGCTAATGAAAGAAAACACACATTTTGCCACTTTTGTACCGAAACATGTCAATCCAGAAAATAAATAAATAAATTCAGTATTCTCCCCTCTCCTTTCTCTTCCCAGTGGTGATCTGAATTTCAGGAGGTTTACTTGTCTTTCTAGCCTGAGGAGCGTTGTTTGGCGCTTGTGCCACCTCCTGTCTCTGAGTGCTGTTGCCGTGTGAGTGCCCAGCCCAGTTCTAGAGTCAGATTGGCAAAGGGCCCGTGAACACTGCAGATCCTTATCCTGATGACAGAATTCCAGTTTTGTCTACTTGCCTACTCACTAGTTCTCTTGACCCCTATGGCTTGGATGCTTTCCCTCAACTGCTCAGGGTTTAGGGAGCGAGTAAGGCTTCCATTCACCCAGACAACCCACTCAACCATTTGATTCACCACCCCATTCCTCCAAGGCTTGCAGGGTCACGGAAAGCCAGTGTATGGGCCTTGCTGCTCTGGGACGCCTTTAAACTAGCGAGGGTTTCTCTCACTCTGCCCTCGGTTTCAACCAGGAGAGAGCTGGGTGCTGAGCACTCTCTTTAGAGACTCTTTGTTTGGTATCTTTCAATATCTCCTTTCTTTCTGCCAGCTGGTTACCCGCATTCATTTTGGGATGAGAAAACTGTCCTCTGTGATCATAAACTATATTCTCTCTTGTTTGATTAATGGCCATTGATTTGTAATGACAAGTTTTTTAAATACAAAACAAAATATTTTTTTCCTCAAAAATATGGCTCTTAAAAAGCAAGTGTTTTTGGCATTCAGGTGCTGTCTTTTCAATAAGGTAAAATGTGCTTTGAAACTCAAAGCTGAGCAAGAACTTTCTGTTCCACTGTCCTTACTGTAGGCATAAAGCGATGAGTGCCTTTGAGTTAATGATGAGTGATGAGCTGCTGGTGAAGTAGGAGGAACCAGGAGCTACTTTTTAATATGTATCTACTAGAGGCCCAGTGCACAAAAATTTGTGCACTCGAGGAGGGGTCCCTCAGCCTGGCCTGTGCCCTCTCATAGTCTGGGACACCTCGGGGGATGACCACCTGCTGGCGTAGGCCCGCTCCCTGGGGGATTGGGCCTAAGCTGGCAGTCAGACATCCCTCTGGCAGCCCGGGAGCCCTCGGGGGATGTCCACTTGCCAGCGGGGAGCAGGCCTAAGCTGCAGTCAGACATCCTTAACGCTGCTGAGGAGGCGGGAGAGGCTCCCACCACCACAGCTGTACTGGCAGCTGTCAGCCTGGCTTGTGGCTGAGCAGAGCTCCCTCTGTGGGAGTGCACTGACCACCAGGGGACAGCTCCTGCATTGAGCATCTGCCCCCTGGTGGTCAGTGTGTGTCACAGTGACCAGTCATTCCCAGTCGTTCTGCTGTTAGGGTCAGTCTGCATATTACCCTTTTATTATATAAGATAGAGGCCTGGTGCATGGGTGGGGGCCGGCTGGTTTGCCCTGAAGGGTGTTCATCCTGAATCAGGGTGGGGGTCCTGCTGGGGTGCCTGGCCAGCCTGGGTAAGGGGTTGATGGGTGTTTTCAGGCTGGTCACACCCCCTTCAGGGTGTGGGTTTCCACTGGGTGCCTGGCCAGCCTGGGTGAGGGGCTGATGGCTGTTTGAAGGCTGGTCAAGCCCCCCCCCCCCAGTGGGGACCCTCATCCTATGGAGGTTTGGCCAGCCTGGATGAGGGGCTGATGGCTGTTTTCAGGCTGGCCACACCCCCTTTAAGGTGGGGGTCCCCACTGGGGTGCCTGGCCAGTCTGGGTGAGGGGCTAAGGGCCATTTTCAGGCTGGCCAAGCCCCCACGGCAACGGAAGCTTCCAGCCTCTACTTTTTTCTTTTCTTTTTTTAAATTCTGGGATTTATTTACCTTCTATAATTGAAGCTTTGTAGCCTTGAGAGGAGCTCAGAGCCATCCAGGGCAGGCGGGAGGGAAGCTTGGCTTCCTCCATCTCCAGGGGCAACGCAAGCCTCCTGCTCGCTCCAGCTCCATGGGCACGGCTGGCTGAAAGCAGGTATCTGGGGTTTATTTAACCTTCTATAATTGAAACTTTGTTGCTTGAGTGGAGCTCAGAGCCAGCTGCGCAGGCGGGAAGCTTGCTTCCTCCATCACTGGGCA
>NW_005877834.1:0-8255 GCF_000147115.1 Myotis lucifugus | reverse complement strand
CCTGATTTCATCTACGCTCCGTCAACATATCCCACAGAATTATGTTGAGGATTTTTACTACACCTGAACTGCCCCCACCCTACACCCTGCCCCCCACCCCGCCTTAGGCTTTGAGCTCCCAACACAGCAGGGGCCTAATAATCCTGCTTGCTGCTAAGCACATGGCTTCCCGGGGACAAAAGGCAAAGGCCCAGGAGCAGTGTGCTGGGGGAGGAAATGAAACATGAGAAACTTACTGAATGTGTTGGGGGGAGGGACTGCGGCCTGGAAAAAGTTACCGATTGTGTCAAGGGCAGGGACCATGGGAGAGAAAAATTGCTAATTATCTTGCTAAAAAAGCAATGTGTTATGATTGAACCCAGCCAGGTATGACCCTGCTCGTAAATTTTATGTAAACTTTTTACCCTGACAGTACCAGGAACGGCTGATGAACCACTTTGTAGTTGGTTTTTTCTTTTTTTTCTAACACTGTGTAGTTGGCAATAAAAGATCTTGCTGCACACTTGGTCGGGGCCACATGCTCCGAATCTTCCAGAGGGGAAGATAGGTGCTGTGGTCAGCTGGCCAGTTTAATAAAAGGCTTTTAAATTTAAATTCTGAGTCGGTGGTCTATCTCGTTGAGCCAACCCATAACATTTGGAGGCCCGCAGCGAGATACCCGGCAGGGAGGAGAGGGACCCCTTATTTAGGGCTGGAGGCTCTCCCCCGGCAGGGAGGAGAGGGACCCCCTATTTAAGGCAGGAGGCTCTCCCCTGGCAGGGGTGAGAGGGACCCCTTGTTTAGGGCAGGAGGCTCTCCCCCGGCAGGGAGGAGAGGGACCCCTTATTTAGGGCTGGAGGCTCTCCCCCGGCAGGGAGGAGAGGGACCCCCTATTTAAGGCAGGAGGCTCTCCCCCGGCAGGGAGGAGAGGGACCCCCTATTTAAGGCAGGAGGCTCTCCCCTGGCAGCGGTGAGAGGGACCCCTTGTTTAGGGCAGGAGGCTCTCCCCCGGCAGGGAGGAGAGGGACCCCCTATTCAAGGCTGTATTTCCCTCCAGGTAATCCAACTGGAACCCCAATAGTGACAAGGGAAAGGAGGCTCTCCATCGGTATCGCCAGACTCTATTAGGGAGCATCCAAGCTGCTGCTTGGAGACCCACAAACCTCTCTAAAATGACAGAGACAGTCCAGGGGCCTAACCCTAATGCCCCGGAAAATCGGAGGGCTGTCATTGTTGCATTTGTTTCCCAGTCGGCCCTAAATACTAGAAAAAAATTGCAGAAATTAAAAAGCTTTGAGGGGAAATAAATCTCTAAGTTAGTTGAGGTGGCCCAGAAGGTTTTTGACAATCTGGAGGACCCAACGGCAGGTTTAAACACCTGAATTGCCAAGGTCCTCCTGGCCCTAAAGGAGGAAAAAGGCCCAAGGGGCCGGAGAGACAATAAGGACAAAGGAAAGCCTCTCAGGAGAAAAGAAGTCCGACCCAGGCTTAGGAAAAATCAGTATGCATTTTGCAGAAAGGAAGGACATTGGAAAAGGGAGTGCCCTGAACGTGCGGGGGAACTGACTCCCTCCCATGCTGGTGGAGGAGGTGGATTGGAGTTGTCGGGGCTCAGCTGGCCCCCAGGAGCCCAGAATGACCCTGACAGTAAAGAGCCAAAAGGTGAACTTCCTTGTAGAACCCAGCACTCACTCGGGCCCTCTGGTGGGGAAAGGGAAAAAGAATGAACATTTCAACTTCATAAAAACAGCTGCCTTAAACCCTGCTACACTCCTCCCTGACGAGGAGGCAGAGGCCCCTTTGCATGACTGCGAGGAGACACTGACTACCCTCACTTCCCTCCGTGAGGACCTTGTGGACCAGCCCCTGCAGAATCCGGATGAGACCCTCTACATGGACGGGAGCAGCATCGTAGAGGAAGGTACCCGGTATGCGGTATGCGGAGGTGGCAGTAGTGACATGAGGAGGGGACAGAGGAGATCTACAATCAACCAGAATTAAAAAGAAGCCCTGGTGAGTGCCCTGGCACTCATCCTGCCAGACCTACTCAGGGACTGCAGGGATATATCTCCTCACACTGCCCTTACAGGAGGACACGGGAGCCACCTTAGAGAGGTCTCCTAACCTCAAGAGAAAAGGACATTAAAAATGCTCCTGAGATACTCAACCTC
Source organism: Myotis lucifugus (assembly GCF_000147115.1). Taxonomy (NCBI): domain Eukaryota; kingdom Metazoa; phylum Chordata; class Mammalia; order Chiroptera; family Vespertilionidae; genus Myotis; species Myotis lucifugus. Next base: position 6,105 of record NW_005877834.1, on the reverse strand, counting down.
CTAGTAGCCACATAGGGGCCAAGGAAGTGACTAAAAAACCAGTAAGGCCTCTAGAAGTTTTCATAGCCCTGCCAGCGCGAAGGCTCCCAGAGAAGCCTGCTCATCTGCCAGAGGAGCAGAGGTTAGCTGAGAAATTAGGGGCCCAGGAAAGAAAGGCTGGATGGCTAATTCTGCCAGACAGGAGGCCTATAGTGCCAGAAGCCCTAGGGTGGACCATCGCTTCCCAGACCCATCAGAGCACCCACCTGGGAGAAACGAAGCTATCAGAACTACTAGAAAGAAAATTTTACATACCAAGACTCCAGAAAATATTCCAAGATTTGGCTAAAAGGTGCCAAGTATGTGCCCAGATAAATCAAGGGTTCCCTGTTGTGGCTGCGCCAGGACAGAGATTCCGAGGTCAAAACCCCAGAGAACACTGGGAAGTGGACTTCACCGAGATACCAGGAGGACAAGGAGGGTATTAGTACCTGCTGGTTTTCATTGATACCTTCTCTGGCTGGCCTGAGGCATACCCAACCAAGGCAGAGACAGCACAGGTAGTAGTTAGAAAACTCCTCACTGAAATTGTCCCCCGGTTTGGCCTACCACTATACATGGGGTCCAACGATGGCCCGGCGTTTATCGCCAAAGTTACACAATCCATAGTTAAGGCCCTGAAAGTTACTTAGAAATTACATTGTGTTTATAGACCACAGAGTTCTAGACAGATAGAGAGGATAAATCAAACCTTAAAGAAAACATTAACTAAATTAAAATTAGAGACTGGCGAAAACTGGGTAAGTCTCCTTCCTTTTGCTCTCATAGCTAGGTACATCTCGTATGTTTGGCAGGTCGCCACCTCTCCTTCCCCACCTAAGGAAGGAAGATCTTGCCTGGCGGTCTACCCAACATTTGCTTAAGTCCTTACAGGCTTTGCAGAGCAATGCCACGTCGGCACAACGGGTGGTGAGAGCCGTACGAGGGGAGAACGTGCTGAAATCCAGTCCAACAGAGCCTGCCTTCTCTCCGGGTGATCTCATCTGGGTGAAGCACCATGACCCTAGCAGCCTGAAACCTAGATGGATGGACCCTACCAGGTGGTGCTAACCACTCCAACTGCCATCAAAATCTCAGGAAAGAGGCACTGGAAATTTTAACCCCGTCCTCCTCATGCCTCTCGCCTGGTGGACTAACCAATGGGAAGGAGAAAGACTTGGGGACTAAGACTCTATGTCAGTGGCCGAGACCCTGGCCAATTCTTCAACATCAAATGCCGGACTCTTCCCTGGCAGCTCGACCCCTACATTGCCAAATGCCTCCTCAATTTCATATCATAGAGGAGGGTACTGAATCAAAGATTTGATTCGGGCATAAGACCAGTAGGGAATGTGCTAGGGGGAGGAAATGAAACATGAGAAACTTACTGAATGTGTTGGGGGGAGGGACTGCGGCCTGGAAAAAGTTACTGATTGTATCAAGGGCAGGGACCATGGGAGAGAAAAATTGCTAATTATCTCGCTAAAAAAGCAATGTGTTATGATTGAACCCAGCCAGGTATGACCCTGCTCGTAAATTTTATGTGAACTTTTTACCCTGACAGTACCAGGAACGGCTAATGAACTGCTTTGTAGTTGTTTTTTTCTTTTTTTCTAACACTGTGTAGTTGGCAATAAAAGATCTTGCTGCACACTTGGTCGGGGCCACATGCTCCGCATCTCCCAGAGGGGGAGATAGGTGCTGTGGTCAGCTGGCCAGTTTAATAAAAGGCTTTTAAATTTAAATTCTGAGTCGGTGGTCTATCTCGTTGAGCCAACCCATAACACTTTAACCAGGTTTCCTGTCATTTAAGCCAAAGAAAGATGCAGATTCCAGTCCCCTAAAGCCATGTTTGTCCCACGGCACTGTGCCTTTCTGGGTCAGGCTGGGCATACGGGGCAGCAGGAGCCTCTCTTCAGATCAAAGTGAAGGAGCAGTGGCAGGCGGACTCCAGCACCTGCCCTCCAGAAACCACGCAGCAAGAACACTGGACTGAGATTCAGCCTATTCAAGGCCTGGCCGATCTCTGCCACCAACGTCCTCCTCGAGTTTGGGAGAAATGCCAGGCTTCTCTGGGCCTCAGTTTCCCCATCTGTAAAATGAACAGTTTGATCTGGATCAGACAGGTTGCCATACCCACAGACATTTTTGTTGGGTCCATATAGTGTTTGGTTTTTGGTTGCTAGTGTTAAACCATTTTAATATTTCATAGAAAAATCCAGACATCTGACTTCTCTGGGCATACTGTCAGGAGATCTGGCCACACTAGACACCATTCCAATACCTCTCTCTTTAGTGGGGGGCTGGTGCTCACCGATTCACCCCAATCCCCACCCTTCCCTAGTGCCCCTTGATGCAGAGCCAGCTGCCAGCCACCATTTATTATCAAGCTTATCCTGCTCTTTTCAGTATCAAGTTAAGAGGAAAATGAAATATTTCTTGCTCCCAGACCCCTTCACCCTCATGCTGCTGGTCCCTGCAGGCATTTGAATTTGCAGCTCCCAGATGAGATGGCCTGTGCCTTCTCCAGAGGTTGAACAGGCATCTCAAACTCAACATGGTCAGAAACAAATTCCACCCCTGGGTCTCTGTGCCAGCCTTCCCATCACAGGAAACGGCAGCTCTGCAAAGCCAGTGCTTTAGCTCCAAACCTGGGAGCCCCCTTGACTCCCCTCTCTCACCCCCACACTCCCACCCAACCCTACAGCAGCAAATCCAGTTAGCTTTACCTTCAAAATACAGTCATAAAGTTAGGAGACTGGCTTCGGAGAGGGGCAGTGGCTTGGAGCAGGCTCTGGGGGCACCTGGGAAACGGGTCAGGTCTATTTCTTGAGCTCAGTGCTCATTACATGGGTGGTTTCGGTTGTAAAACTTCATCAAGGTGCATACATATTATGATGTGTGTGCTTTTCTGTATGTCTGTTACAATTCAATCAAAAGCTTATGAACACAAGGTTAGAACCTGTTGCTATGTACCTCTTCACAACCATCCCTCCGGCTGTGGCCACAGGATCTTTTGCCTGAACCAGCGCAGCCGTCTCCTTATGGATGCCTTGCTTCTGCGTCACCTCTCCCCCGCCTCCGCCCCCGCATCTGTTTTCCACACAGCAGCCTGGGGCATCCTGTTCCATCTAATTCAGATCATACCATTCCTCTTTTCAAAATACTCCAGTGTTCCTACCTCATTCAAGGTCAGTATATCCACTTGCCCTCACCCTACCCTTTCTGACACTGCTTGTCATTCTGGGTCGGCCACACAGTTCTTCCCACAGTCATGCGCCCAGCTCATGGCTTTTGTACTTGCTGTTCCCTTTGCCTGCAACCCTGTTTCCCACAGACCTCACTTTCTTTCGGGTCTCTGCCAAACACCCCTTTGCCTTCCAGGAGCACTCTGTGTAAAAGGTAGCACCCCCATCCCCAGCCCTCCCTATCCGACACCCCCTCCCCGCCCCCGCCCAGCTTTCTCTCCGTCCCACTCACAAGCTCGGGTATCTTATATTTGCTCAGTTGCTTCTTGTGTGCTCCGTGGACAGGGGGCCTTGGTGGCCCCACTGCTCCAGCCCTAATTTCTATTATGGTACCTGGAAAGCAGTGGGTGCTCTGTAAATATTTACTGAATTGACATGAGTTTTCTCATACAAGTCCCACCTGGTTGTTGGGAAGGAAATCAAGGAGCTGCGTGAGCCTTCCTCCCACTACTGCAAACACACACACACACACACACACACACACACACACACTCACACCACCCACCCTCACTCAGTCTTCCTGCTGGAGTTCAAAGCAGAGTCCGGTCCTGACTTGCAGCTTGGAACAATAAACACTCCGGACCCCGGGGGATTGGTTCTGATCAAAGGCCTCCTCCTGTTTGTAAACCTTGGTCTGTGCCTGGAATGGAGGGGCAAGAGGATGCCCGGAACCCAGAGTCCGCTGCCGTCCAGGCCAGGGGAGTTCAGGGCCGGCCCCTTTCAGAGTGAGGGAAGACGCGGCCAGGCCAAGCTTGACCACCCCCAGGCATCTCCAGGGGTGACTTATCCCAACCCCGGCCTGAGGCCCACCTGCAGGGACTGGCCTCAAAGGCAATATTGCTCTTGGAGCTGTAGAGGACTCCACCAGAATGTCACAGGGAAAGATGCTGGCAGTGGTACAGGCTCAGCGAGGTGGGTGTGGGGCACTGAGAGTCCCTACTGGAGGGGGCGGGGTGGGGGGAGTGGTGCCAATACTCCCCTCATGCTCTCTCCCCTCTCCTTGCTTCCTTTTCCCCCATAGCACCAAGCACCATGGGGTATGCTGTATGTTTCACTCATTATAAAGCTACTAAAATGAAGCCTCTATAAGAGCAAAGGCTTTTGTCTTATTTGATCACTGATATAGACCAGAACCCAAAATGGTGCCTACTACATAGTAGGTGCTCAATTAATACTTGTTGAGTGAATGATATTTAGACTTTTGATTGATGTTCATAATAACAAAATACAATGATTTCAAGCAGGTTTTAATTATTCAATATTTCTTGAATCCCTACTATGTACAAGGCACTGGGAATGTTCCAACCCTTACAGAAACAATTTGGACTCCTTGTTCTCATGGGGCTTAACCCAGTGGGGAATAATTGCAAATGACAAGCCATGTTGTAAAGAAAATAACTCAGGGGGGTTCCATACAGAACAAGTGATAGAGCGTTGAGGAAGGCTACGTTTCATCATATTAGGTGATCACGGAGGCCCCTCTGAGGAGGTGACATTTGTATTGAGACCTGAATGAGAATGAATCAGCCACTGTGATAGGAAGGTGGGGAAGGCAGAGGGAGCAGTCACTGCAAAGAACTTGCATTCAAAAAGCAGAAAAAGGTCACAGAGGGGGTATTGCACAATGATTGAGAGCACAGCAGGCAGGACCTGGGGTCAGGCAGGACCTGACCATTTATGTAAGTGCCCAGCACTGTGCTTGACACACACCAAGCCCTTAATAACTGGGAGGATGACTACAATCAGTATATAATGCAGAGTTTACCATAAAGTGTTACCTGCTTATTAACAATGGGCTGTAGGGGAGTAGCCGTGTGTATCACTCCACCATGCCCTGGCTGTGTGACCTTGGACAAACGTCTCAATCTCTCTGAGCCTCAGTCTTCTCATCTGTTCAATGGGCCTATCTAGTAGGGAATGAAAAGAAATGGAGGTCAAATCATCAATGGACTGTGGACGTTCTTTAAGAATTCCCTCCCACATTCTACTTCCTTTTCAGTGGCAAGGGGGAAGACACACAGAAAGGAAGTTTGTGGTGCAGGCTGGGGGCCATTCTCCTCCTGCAGTTCTAAGCCACCCAGGTAGAGGACTCATGCCTGTGGACTCTCCTTCCTCTAAGAAGCTCTTCTCCAAGTGATAAAGGGCTCTTCTGGCCCTTTAAATACAGAAATGGGACAATTGCTCCAGAACCTAATGACACCAAACAACTACTTACTATGCTCACAGATTATGTGGGTCAAAAATTTGGACAGGGCAGTAGGGGGATGTCTTATTTCTGACCTACCACATCTGGGGCCTCAGCTGGGTGTGTGTGTGTGTGGGGGGGGGGGGGCTGGAATCCTCTGAGGCTGATTCACTCATTCGCCAATTCCTTGCCACCGGCTGTTTGTCGGGAGCCTTGATTTCTGTGTGTGTGTGTGTGTGTGTGTGTGTGTGTGTGTGTGGTTTAGTTTGAACATCCAATATGGTGGTTGTTTCTAAGGCGAGAGTCTCAATGGTGAAGGAACCAGGTAGAAGCTCAGCCTTGGAAATGTCTAGCATCCATCTGCCGTATTCTATTAGTGGGCTCGTCACAAGCCCTCACCCACTTTCAAAAAGAGGTGGAGACAGAGACACGCCCTCCACTCCCCGCCCCCTTCCTGGTCGCTGAGTGGAAAGAGTGTTAATCCCACTGAGCGGAGTGTGTGGGATGCACATCTAGGAAGGGGACATACAGGCAGAATGACGATTGTTGCCCATTGCGGAACACTTACTGGGTGCAAGGACTGTGCTGCACCCTTGCCTGTTAATCCTCCCAACATCTCTATTATCATTCCTTTTTCAGAAAGGAAGCTGAGGC
>NW_005877833.1:0-8255 GCF_000147115.1 Myotis lucifugus | reverse complement strand
AGTTCAGTACCAGGCCCTTCCCTCCACCCCTGACCCACCCCAGGGGTTCGCTCCCTGCAGAGTGGGCACTCCCCCCCTCTGGGTCTCCAGGCCTCACACAGCCCGGCTCAACCCTCAGACCACACAGCCTGCTGGGGAAGAGCTTGGGCAGATCCAGCCCCAACCATCTGTGCTGCCAGCAGGCCCTCCCTAGCTACTGTTTCCTCATCTGCAGAGGCTCCCCGGGCTGAAATGTCACATGTAGATGCAGTGTTTGCTTCTGAACAGGGAACAAAGAAATGGTGCTCTGCTTCCTTTACCCCTCACTTCTCAGCTTCTGTATGCCATCTGTGAACTGAGAGCTTTGAAAGATGAGCGCTCTAAACTGCCACCTGCTCTAACTAGTGTAACCTGGGACCCGCCCAAGAGAGAGGGGATATGTCATGTCTGGGTCTCCATGACAATGACTTTCAATGTGGGCATGAGGAAGTGGAAGAGAGTGAGAGAGGAAAGTGACAGCTGTAACCATGTCTGTATCTGCTTTAAATCCCTAGCAGCTCCCACTGCTCTCAGGATAAAAGACCAAAGTTCTTAGCTAGGCATTCAAGGCTCATGGAAACTGGCTGTAAACTGTTTCTAGCCTTGGCAAATTTCCTGTCCCACCTGATATGCCAGCCTCCTGGAATTCATACTGATTCCAAGCGTCAAGTGAGCACAGCTGACTGGCCCTCTGTCTTCAGCCCTCCTTCCCTGCTGGGCTCTTGTAGGCCCCCATCCCGCTCATTGTCCATGGCCAGCTCAAATGCTGTCCCTTCTCTGGAGCCTTGTTGGAACCCTCTCCCTGGGTGGGGCCAGTCCCTTCCTCCCTTGTTCCCAGGTCCCTGTGTTCCTGATTCCCCTGAGAGGTACCTGCTTTCTTCAACAGGTGCAAGCCACCTGAGGACAAGGGCAGGCCTGATGGTAAACCTAAGCCCAGGAGGGGATCTGGCGCAAACAAGGTATTTGAGAGTTTGCAGAATGAATGGACAGATGACACTCAGAGATCACTTACAACTGGGCAAACTTCCAGTTGGCCCTTTCTGTTCCTGGAGTGAGTGTCACAGAAGAGGGTCAGGGGCCTAGGTTTTCTGTCCCACCAGTATACTTCCTTGCTGTGGTTCTGGGCAAGAGAGTTCCTCTCTCTGAGATGCTTTGCATTGGAGAGGATGCTAACTTATGCCCTGCTTGCCTCTGAGGCTGGGTTAACAGACATACAATCACTGAGTACGCTCTACATGGCCATGCAGCTGGCGCTGAGACCTCTGGCCAGTGCTGGAAAGCCAAGGGAAGCCAGCTCCTGGGAGCTTCTCCCCATGTCTGAGGTGCCAAGGGTGAAATGAAACAGCCCGAACTCCAAGATCCTTCACAGTCAGGGGATTTGGGAACCCCAGGAGCGTGGCATTGGTTCTGTCCTTCAGGCCGTGGCCACTGCACCTACCTTAAGTTTCTTGACACTGGTGCAGGGGTCATTGGAGAAGCTCTCGGTGTCTGAAATCTCAATGTCCTCACCATACAGAACCCCGGTCAGGTCATTCCTCACCTGTCAGAGAGAAAAAGTAGAGGGTGGGTGTGCTGGTGGCCACAGAAAGGGCTGGTTCAGAGAGGTCGTCCAGTGAGTGAGGCGATTTTCTCCACTAACATCGGAAAGGAGTGATTTTTATCTTATAAACTATAGCACCCTGTGGGGCCTGGCACATAGGCACAAGGAGGCCAGACAAGGAAGGGCCTTACTCAAGTTTCCCAGGAATTTTCTGGAAAAATCAAGAGGAGCATCCAAGTCTCTGGACTTCATGCTGGTGTTTCTCCAGTGTGATACTGACTCCAAACCAGACTATTCAAGTACATCCCAACAGTATTTATATTTTGTATTAATTATTTGTAATCTTACTTAACTTATAGGATGAAGAAATAGCTAAGACATTCAAAAGGACAATGCAGAATGGAGTAAGTGGGTATGGAACCAGCCTGTAGTGTTAAACATAACTACATGTCTGCTGACACTCAGATGACTAACATCGATGTGCTTGAAAGGCAGAGGGCTGCCAACTCCAGTGTTCACCAGGACCAACAAGGAAAGAAATTACAGAGTGGTAGGGACTGTAGCAAACTGGCAACCACATGTCTAAGGTGGCAGCTCCCATCATGCCAAGCCAGAATGTTAGTCCAGAGTCACCAGAATCAGAAATCTAGATCTTTTAAAATATAAGATCCCCATATTTTAAAATATTGATTCTATTTTGAATTTTAAAAAAGTTAGGACCAAACCAAAGAAATCTGCAGTCTGTATCTGGCCTTAGGGGTTGGGGGAGCAAGGATTGGGGAGTTACTGTTTAATGGACATAGTTTCTGTTTGGGAAGATAAAGAGTTCTGGAGATGGCTGGTGGTGCTGGTCGTACAACAATGTGAATGTACTAAACACCATTGCACTGCACACTTCAAAATTATTATAATGGTAAATTTTATGTTATGTATATTTTACCACAATACAAAAGCACTTCTTGTTTCAAAAGTTGGTAGCCCAGCTGGTATGGCTCAGTGGTTAAGCATCAACCCATGAACTAAGAGGTCACTTGTTGGACCCAGTCAGGGCACTTGCCTGGGGTTGTGGCTCGATCCCCAGTAGGGGGCCTGCAGGAGGCAGCTGGCCAATGATTCTCTCTCATCATTGCTGTTTCTATCCCTCTTTCTCTCCCCTTCTCTCTCTCAAATCAATAAAATATATATACTTTAAAATGATAATTATTCCAATGTACATATAAAAGTGTTTTGAATAATTTGGTCCTGAATATCGCAAGATGGTCACTGGGCAGCCACCATTACAGAAGGGGAACAAAGGGGCTTCAATAGGAACTGCTGTATTTTATTTCTTTAAAAGAAATATTACACAAACAGGGGAAAATGTGAACATTTTAAAATTCTGGGTAGCAAGCCCATAGGTGGTTGTGAATCCGTGCTTTTCTGAATGCCTGAAATACTTTGTAGTAAATGTTTTGTACTGAGAATGAAACTGACACAGTCAGGGTGAAGCTTGTCCACCCTTCGTTTTTACTTCCATTTGATAGGAGAGTGGGAACTAGTTGTATGAAAAAAATGTTGACTTTGCTATTATAGTTCTGCTGCCTCAATTTCTTGCTGGATGCAGGGGGGGGGGCATGATCTGCTTTGTGTGTCATGAGGGTGTTGTGCAACAACAACAATTAAACATAGAAAATGTTGCAAACACGCCCCTGCTGGAAGGCAGTGTTGCTGGGTGCACACACTGATGGGCTTGCACCCGACAGGCCCCGGCTCTCCACTTGCATGCCACCCAAATTTAGGGAACTTCTCCTGCTCTCAGGGCTTTTCACCTCTAAAATGGGGGCACTACAGCATGTAGCTCACAGGGTTGTTTCAGGGCCTAGTAAAAATACTGAGTATGTGGAATGGCTTTGTAAATCCTAAGGCTCTTTACACTGCCTAAAAGCTGGAATGAGCATTCCCAGGCTTAAGGCACGGCATCAAAGTAGTCAGTGGCTTGGGTATCTATCTTTGTGTAAGTGTGTGCTTGAAAGCTGTATGTAATTATGGCAGATAAAATATTTTAGAGGTGGTCAGAACTCAAAACAAATAAAACCGAAACACCCTAGAGGTCCTCTCACTCTGCCCCTGATTTCATAAATGAGGAAGCTCAGTTGTGACCCCCAGCCCAGCGCTCTCTGCATGCTCCCAGGCTGGCTTTTCTGGATCCTGCCAGATGTGGATGGTTCCTGAGGCCTGATGAGTCAGAACAGGTCAGAACAGCTGGTTGGTGCAATCAGCCCTCACTGCCCATAATTTCAGCACCAAGAAGTCTGTGCTCAGCTTGAGTATTTAATCTAATGGACTTTTTAAGGGAAAGCAAATGGAGGAAACCAGTAATAAATGGTATTTTAAAATAACCAAAGCATGGGAAAGAAATAATGTAATTGATCTTCCTCACAAGGAAAAGTATCCACACCCTCACATGTGGCTAGAAGGGTCATTCAGTTCACTGGGCAAAGACTTACTTAGCAAATTTGAAAAATCACCATTTTTCCCTTCTGGACCTGCAGGTATGTCGTGTTTAACAGAGTCAATGTCTTTTGGCAGTTTGTTATGAGCTGCATTTCTGCAAAGAGAATCCTATTTTTTATTCAATTCCATTATAAAAGCAGAAAAGTGTTCTGGGAAAGGAATAACCCTTCATTCTCAAGAAAACAAAATATACACACACTCAAGTATAGAGAGGGTCCCACTGCATATTAGACCCAAGGAGGGAGCACCCAGGAGTCTGATTTGCCAAAAGGCCCTGGCCACCCCGGGAGGGAGGAGAAGAGATGAGATGGGCACTGATGGGAGGGGACAGAGAAGAAGGCTGCCCCATCCATCACCTGGAAGGGAGGATTGGATGGCCACTGTTTCAAGGAAGGCCATGAGCTGGGCCCCCCGTGATAATAGAAAGGGGACAGGGAAGGGTTGAGTCCTTAAAGGCAAGGGCTTTGGGGTCAGTTCACAGAGCTAAGGTCACCTAAGAAAGAACTCCCCTTGCTTTCAGAGCACAACTCTGGGCTCCACATGGAATCAAATTCCTAAGGAGCCAAAGTCACTTGGCACCACAGAGAAGAACAGGTGTGTCAGAGGCAATAGCTGTTGACTTTTTCCCCCTCAAGAACTGGTATGACTTCTCTAAAGAGGATATATGAATGGCCAATAGACATATGAAAAGATGCTCAATGTCATTATTAATCAGAGAAATGCAAATTAAAACCACAATGAGATATCACTTTATACCTGTCAAAATGGCTATCATAGTAACAACAAGTATTGGTGAGGATATAAAAAAAAATGGAGATTGGTAAAGCCACTGTGGAAAACAGTATGGAGGTTACTTAAAAAATTAAGAATGGAACTGCCTTATGACCCAGTGATTCCACTTCTGGGTATATATCTAAAAAAACCCAAAACACTAATTTGAAAGAATATATGTACCCCTATGCTCAATGCAGCATTATTTATAATAGCCAAGCTATGGAAGCAACCCAAATGCCCATCAATAGACAAGTGGATAAAAAAGCTGTGGTACATATATACAATGGAATATTACTCAGCCATAAAAAAGAACGAAATCTTACCATTTGCAATAGCATGGATGGACCTAGAGGGTACAATGCTAAGTGAAATAAGTCTGCCAGAAAAGACAAATACTACATGATCTCATTTATATGTGAAGTCTAAAGCACAATATAAACAAAACAGAAACAGACTCATAGATACAGGGAAGAGACTGATTGTTGCCAGAGGAGAGGGGAGTTAGGGGATTGGGTGACAAAGGTGAATCTGGTTTATCAGGGAGAGTGACAAAGTGGCTCAGGAGGGCAGCTGAGGAGTGTAAAGGTCACAAGGAGTGACACCAATGACTCCTCAGGCCTCCCCAGCAGCATCGGGAGTCAAAGATTCAAATCCAAAAATTTTAACCAAGGATTTTAACAGTTGAACACAGTCTTCTAGGGAAACCCAACATCTTAAAAGAAGTCAAGAGCCAGGAAGAATCAATGGCTTTTGTGGGAAAGCCCAGAACCGTGAAGACAGTCCTGCTCAGGGTGAGCAGGGAGAAAAATGTCATCAGGTCAGATCAGCTATCTGAACAGCAGGTCCTGTGGGTCTGCAGACAACTTCCCAATCAGTTGGCTCACTGGGCCATGGGAAAAGGGGTGAAAGGGACTTGTCACTTCAATAAAGCCATCACAATGGCCTCAAGCCTCCAGCTGACTGAGCACACAGCTTCCATCCACACACTAGGCGTCAGGCAAACAGAGCTGGTTTTCATCCATCCTGTGAGATGTAGGTGGAGAAGTGGGCAGGTTGGAGAAGGAAAAGGAGATGAGAGAAAAAGATGGGATGCTAATGCAATTGAGAAAGGACAGATTATTTAGAAGAATTTTCTGGCTTAGCAAAACTCAGTCCATGTGACCCATTTTAAGTGTAATGTGGGTCCACCATGTTCCCTCAGGGAGGCTATCATCAGCTCGGAGTAGCCCACAGTGCCAGTCCACCTTCAAGGCCCCCTTCCTGCCCTGACACCTGCACCTTTCCACTAATCACACATCAACTGCCCAGATAATGCTTGGCACGCCCACTCTCTGGAAATCACCCAGTGACTGAGCTTATGAAAGAACTGCATTATGTGCCCCACTTCAAATAATTTCCCTGTGGGTCAGTCTGTTCTCTCCACCTACCCTTATCCCTGCTTCAGGGGCCCAGGACCATATCTGCATGTCCTGCTAGGCTCCTGTCCCCCTGCAACATTCTGTTGCCCACAGGTAGGGCCAATGAACTCTCTGCCCCCACAAATCTCCCGCCTTAGTCCTGAACACCCCCTGTCCTCCAGCAAGGAGCCTTCTCAGACCTCAGGCCCTCAGTCTGGGCTCCTGCTTCATTTCCAGGGCTGGAATTCCATCTCATGCCCAGTCACTGCCTGGCCACTAGACTTGAGTCCTTTCTGGACAACTACCTAGTGCCTGGCCATCTCAGAATGGGGTCCTGTTTGTTCTTGTCAGTCTCTCTCTCTCATTCATTTATTCATTCATGCAATCATTCAGTGATGATATTGAAAACTCTTCTGCTTTAGGCAACATATGAGGTGGTAATGGGGCTCTGATCGATGAGCAAAACCATTTACTATCCTGGGTCTCTATCTAGTGGGAGTGAGAGACATTAATCAGGTGACCACCCTGGTTAGCCATCAAGACAAGGGCACTCAAGTTCAGGGGCATGTTTCTGGGAGAAGCTGTCATGGAGAGATCAGGAGGTAGGCAGGGAGAAGGCTTCCTGGTTGAGCAGCAGTGTGTACAAAGGTCCTATGGTGGGAGGGAGAGAGTGGGGAAACTAGAAAAGAGCTGGACTAGGCTAGAGCAGAATGTGGGCCAGGCAGGGGGAAGGCTGTTGGCATGAAATGGGAAAGAAGAGGAGGTGGGGAAGACCACGAGGGTCTCATAATTCAAGTGAGAGAGTTTGGTCTTGAGCTTAAGCACAGTAGGAAGCAGTTACAAAGTTTCAGGGAGGGGAGGGCATGATTAGAAATGTGTATTAAAATGATGACTCAGGCTGGTGTAGGACCAATGAGGGGCCAGGGGCATGAGGGGAACAGGAAGGCCATGAAGGGGGCCACAGAATCATCCAGGTAAGAGATTCTGGAGGCTGGATAAGGAGATGGTGGTGGAGGTGGCAGGAAGTGGCCCACCTGAGGATACATTTGGGGCAATTAATAATCTGTATTAGTCATTAATTCCTGGGTAACAAATTACCCAAAATTTAGTGGCTTAAAACAAGAAAAATGTGTTTTACACATTTCCATGGGTTAGGAATGTGGGAGCCACTCAGCCGGGTGGTTCTGGCTCAAGGTCTTTCATGAGGCTGTCGAGATGTTGGCTGGGCTGTAGTCACCTGAAGCCATCTGGGCTGCACATTAGAATCACTGTTTCAAAAAAACACTGATACCCTGGCTGATTCTTATACCAAGTAGAATCTCTGGGCAGGACCCAGGCATTAGCTCTCCTGATGATTCCTGTGTGCTGCTAAAGTTGAGAACCACAAAATTTAGGGTCAGTAAATTTACCTCATCTAGAGGTAAAAGCAACAGAACTGCCAGGCTCACAGCTGGGTTCCAAGCTCACCTGAACGCCCCCGAAGTCACCTACCCTCACCTTCTTCAGGTCCAGGGCACCATCTTCCTTCAACAGCCTGGACTCCTCCCCTGTCCTCTGCTGCCCCATCTAATAGTTACGTCTCATCTTTAATACCTGATCCTCTGCTCCTGCCCCCAGCACCACAAGCAGAGCCTGCCCACGTCAGAAGGGAGACTGGAGAGAGGGAAAGGAGGGAGAAAAGCATGAGAGTGAGAAAATGAGAAAGGGAGAAGAGAGATGCAGAGTATTATGACAGCTACAAGTTACCAGGTTCCTACCCCATGTCCCAGGCGGAAGCCTCTGACGGAGCAAGTGAAATGCACAGTGAAGGTCGTGGACAGTATCAGGGACCAGGGCACTTGGCTTCTGTGGCCAGTAGTTCCCAAGACAACTTCCCCAATGAGGCCACTGCCCCTGCTCAGGAATCATCCAGAAAGACAGAGATCCAGGAAAAGATGGGGAGAACCAGGTCTGCACCACATGCACTTTACAACTCTTTGAAAATTCTAATTAGGTTACTGAAATGAACTTGAGAGCAAAGCGAATTCCCAGGT
>NW_005877832.1:0-8256 GCF_000147115.1 Myotis lucifugus | reverse complement strand
CTCTTAAAATACACAATGATTGTACATGGAAATGATTACAAACCTGTGAAAAGCGTTGAAATACAAATAAATTAAGCCACACTTTCGTTAAGGCCTTGTTCAAACACCGAGATTAGAGGTATAAAGCTGTGAAATGACAAGATTACTGATAATGTTACCATTCTGGCTAACTGACTAGATGTTTTTCTGAAGAAAGTTCTTTCAAACATGAACAATTGCCATTTATAGAACTTAGAATTTGTGTATGAAGCCTTTAAATAAAGAGAATACTGTTCATATTTACCATTTTGGCTGAACTGGCTGGAGTTTTCTGAAAGAAGCAGTTTATTCCTTAATTGTCATGTATATATTTCTAAGAAAAATGTCTCATGTTTGGTAAAACTCTTAAAATACACAAAGATTGTACATGGAAATGATTAGAAACGTGTGAAAACCCTTGAAATACAAGTAAATACAGCAATACTTTCGTTAAGGCCTTGTTAAAACATCGAGATTAGAGGTATAAAGCTGTGAAATGACAAGATTACTGATAATGTTACAATTCTGGCAAACTGACTGGATGTTTTTCTGAAGAAACTTCTTTCAAACATGAAGAATTGCCATTTATAGAGCTCAGAATTTGTGTATGAAGCCTTGAAATAAAGCGAATACTGTTCATATTTACTATTTTGGCTGAATTCGCTGGAGTTTTTTGAAAGAAGCAGTTTAAATCCTGAAGATTCATGTATATATTTCTAAGAGAACTGTCTTAGGTTGGGAAAACTCATAAATTACACAATGATTGTACATGGAAATGATTAGAAACGTGTGAAAACCCTTGAAATACAAGTAAATACAGCCATAATTTCGGTAAGGCCTTGTTCAAACACCGAGATTAGAGGTATGAAGCTGGGAAATGACAAGATTACTGATAATGTTACAATTCTGGCTAACTGACTAGATGTTTTTCTGAAGAAACTTCTTTCAAACATGAAGAATTTCCATTTATAGATCTCAGAATTTGTGTATGAAGCCTTTAAATAAAGAGAACACTGTTCATATTTACTATTTTGACTGAATTGGCTGGAGTTTTTTGAAAGAAGCAGTTTAAATCCTGAATTGTCATGTACATATTTCTAAGAAAACTGTCTCATGTTGGTAAAACTCTTAAAATACACAATGATTGTACATGGAAATGATTAGAAACGTGTGAAAACCCTTGAAATACAAGTAAATACAGCCATACTTTCGTTAAGGCCTTGTTCAAACACCGAGATTAGAGGTATAAAGCTGTGAAATGACAAGATTACTGATAATGTTACAATTCCGGCAAACTGACTGGATGTTTTTCTGAAGAAACTTCTTTCAAACATGAAGAATTGCCATTTATAGAGCTCAGAATTTGTGTATGAAGCCTTGAAATAAAGCGAATACTGTTCATATTTACTATTTTCGCTGAATTCGCTGGAGTTTTTTGAAAGAAGCAGTTTAAATCCTGAAGATTCATGTATATATTTCTAAGAAAACTGTCTTAGGTTGGGAAAACTCTTAAAATACACAATGATTGTACATGGAAATGATTAGAAACGTGTGAAAACCCTTGAAATACAAGTAAATATAGCCATTCATTCGGTAAGGCCTTGTTCAAACACCGAGATTAGAGGTATAAATCTGGGAAATGACAAGATTACTGATAATGTTAAAATTCTGGCTAACTGACTAGATGTTTTTCTGAAGAAACTTCTTTCAAACATGAAGAATTTCCATTTATAGATCTCAGAATTTGTGTATGAAGCATTGAAATAACGAGAATACTGTTCATATTTACTATTTGGGATGAATTGGCTGGAGTTTTTTGAAAGAAGCAGTTTAAATCCTGAAGATTCATGTATATATTTCTAAGAAAACTGACTTAGGTTGGGAAAACTCTTAAAATACACAATGATTGTACATGGAAATAATTACAAATGTGTGAAAACCCTTGAAATACAAGTAACTACAGCCATACTTTCGTTAAGGCCTTGTTCAAACACAAAGATTAGAGGTATAAAGCTGTGAAATGAAAAGATTACTGATAATGTTACAATTCTGGCTAACTGACTAGATGTTTTTCTGAAGAAAGTTCTTTCAAACATGAAGAATTGCCATTTATAGAGCTCAGAATTTGTGTATGAAGCCTTTAAATAAAGAGAATACTGTTCCTATTTACTATTTTGGCTGAATTGGCTGGAGTTTTTGGAATGAAGCAGTTTAAATCCTGAAGATTCATGTATATATTGCTAAGAAAACTGTCTCATGTTGGTAAAACTCTTAAAATACACAATGATTGTACAGGGAAATGATTAGAAACGTGTGAAAACCCTTGAAATACAAGGAAATACAGCCATACTTTTGTTAAGGCCCTGTTCAAAAGCCAAGATTAGAGGTATAAAGCTGTGCAATGACAAGATTACTGATAATGTTACAATTCTGGCTAACTTACTTGGCGTTTTTCTTAAGAAAGTTCTTTCAAACATGAAGAATTGCCATTTATAGAGCTCAGAATTTGTGTATGAAGCCTTTAAATAAATTGAGTACAGTTCCTATTTACTATTTTGGCTGAATTGGCTGGAGTTTTTTGAATGAAGCAGTTTAAATCCTGAAGATTCATGTATATATTTCTAAGAAAACTGTCTCATGTTGGTAAAACTCTTAAAATACACAATGAGTTTACAAGGAAATGGTTAGAAATGTGTGAAAACCATTGAAAAACAAGTAAATACACCTATACTTTCATTAATGCCTTGTTCAAACACCGAGATTAGAGGTAAAAAGCTGTGAAATGACAAGATTTCAAATAATGTTACAATTCTGGCTAACTGACTAGATGTTTTTTTGAAGAAAGTTCTTTCAAACATGAAGAATTAGCATTTATAGAGCTCAGAATTTGTGTATGAAGCCTTTAAATAAAGAGAATACTGTTCTGAATTACTATTTTGGCTGAATTGGCTGGAGTTTTTTGAAAGAGGCAGTTTAAATCCTGAAGATTCATGTATATATTTCTAAGAAAACTGTCTCATGTTGGTAAAACTCTTAAAATACACAATGTTTATACATGAAAATGATTAGAAACGTGTGAAAACCCTTGAAATACAAGTAAATACAGCCATACTTTCGTTAAGGCCCTGTTCAAACACCGAGATTAGAGGTATAAATCTGTGAAATGACACGATTACTGATAACGTTACAATTCTGGCTGAGTTACTTGGCGTTTTTCTGAAGAAAGTTCTTACAAACATGAAGAATTGCCGTTCATAGAACTCAGAATTTGTGTATGAAGACTTTAAATAAAGAGAATACTGTTCATATATACAATTTTGGCTGAATTGGCTAGAGTTTTTTGAATGAAGCAGTTTAAATCCTGAAGATTCATGTATATATTTCTAAGAAAACTGTCTCATGTTGGTAAAACTCTTAAAATACACAATGATTGTACATGGAAATGATTAGAAACATGTGAAAACCCTTGAAATACAAGGAAATACAGCCATACTTTCATTAAGGCCCTGTTCAAACACCGAGATTAGATGTAAAATGCTGTGAAATGACAAGATTTCAGATAATGTTACAATTCTGGCTAACTGACTAGATGTTTTTCTGAAGAAAGTTCTTTCAAACATGAAGAATTGCCATTTATAGAGCTCAGAATTTGTGTATGAAGCCTTTAAATAAAGAGAATACTGTTCATATTTAATATTTTGGCTGAATTGGCTGGAGTATTTGGAATGAAGCATTTGAAATCCTGATGATTCATGTATATATTTGTAAGAAAACTGTCTCATGTTGATAAATCTCTTAAAATACACAATGATTCTACAGGGAAATGATTAGAAACGTGTGAAAACTCTTGAAATACAAGGAAATACAGCCATACTTTCGTTAAGTTCCTGTTCAAACACCGAGATTAGAGGTATAATTCTGTGAAATGATGAGAATACTGATAATGTTTCAATTCTGGCTAAGTTACTTGGCGTTTTTCTGAAGGAAGTTCTTACAAACATGAAGAATTGCCGTTCATAGAACTCAGAATTTGTGTATGAAGCCTTTAAATAAAGAGAATACTGTTCATATATACAATTTTGGCTGAATTGGCTAGAGTTTTTTGAATGAAGCAGTTTAAATCCTGAAGATTCATGTATATATTTCTAAGAAAACTGTCTCATGTTGGTAAAACTCTTAAAATACACAATGATTGTACATGAAAACGATTAGAAACGTGTGAAAACCCTTGAAATACAAGGAAATCCAGCCATACTTTCATTAAGGCCCTGTTCAAACACCGAGATTAGATGTAAAAAGCTGTGAAATGACAAGATTACTGATAATGTTACAATTCTGGCTAACTGACTTGATGTTTTTCTGTAGAAAGTACTTTCAAACATGAAGAATTGCTGTTTATAGAGCTCAGAATTTGTGTATGAAGCCTTTAAATAAAGAGAATACTGTTCCTATTTACTATTTTGGCTGAATTGGCTGGAGTTTTTTGAATGAAGCATTTGAAATCCTGAAGATTCATGTATATATTTCTAAGAAAACTGTCTCATGTTGGTAAAACTCTTAAAATACACAATGAGTGTACAAGGAAATGGTTAGAAATGTGTGAAAACCCTTCAAATACAAGTAAATACAGCTATACTTTCATTAATGCCTTGTTCAAATACCAGGATTACAGATAAAAAGCTGTGAAATGACAAGATTTCAGATAATGTTACAATTCTGGCTTACTTACTTGGCGATTTTCTGAAGAAAGTTCTTTCAAACATGAAGAATTGCCATTTATCGTGCTCAGAATTTGTGTTTGAAGCCTTTAAATAAAGAGAATACTGTTCCTATTTACTATTTTGGCTGAATTGGCTGGAGTTTTTGGAATGAAGTAGTTTAAATCCTGAAGATTCATGTATATATTGCTAAGAAAACTGTCTCATGTTGGTAAAACTCTTAAAATACACAATGATTGTACATGAAAACGATTAGAAACGTGTGAAAACCTTTGAAATACAAAGAAATACAGCCATACTTTTGTTAAGGCCCTGTTCAAAACCGAGATTAGAGGTATAAATCTGTGAAATGATGAGAATACTGATAATGTTCCAATTCTGGCTAAGTTACTTGGCGTTTTTCTGAAGAAAGTTCTTACAAGCATGAAGAATTGCCGTTCATAGAACTCAGAATTTGTGTATGAAGCCTTTAAATAAAGAGAATACTGTTCATATATACAATTTTGGCTGAATTGGCTAGAGTTTTTTGAATGAAGCAGTTTAAATCCTGAAGATTCATGTATATATTTCTAAGAAAACTGTCTCATGTTGGTAAAACTCTTAAAATACACAATGATTGTACAGGGAAATGATTAGAAACGTGTGAAAACCTTTGAAATACAAGGAAATACAGCCATACTTTCATTAAGGCCCTGTTCAAACACCGAGATTAGATGTAAAAAGCTGTGAAATGACAAGATTACTGATAATGTTACAATTCTGGCTAACTGACTTGATATTTTTCTGTAGAAAGTACTTTCAAACATGAAGAATTGCTGTTTATAGAGCTCAGAATTTGTGTATGAAGCCTTTAAATAAAGAGAATACTGTTCCTATTTACTATTTTGGCTGAATTGGCTGGAGTTTTTTGAATGAAGCATTTGAAATCCTGAAGATTCATGTATATATTTCTAAGAAAACTGTCTCATGTTGGTAAAACTCTTAAAATACACAATGAGTGTACAAGGAAATGGTTAGAAATGTGTGAAAACCCTTCAAATACAAGTAAATACAGCTATACTTTCATTAATGCCTTGTTCAAATACCAGGATTACAGATAAAAAGCTGTGAAATGACAAGATTTCAGATAATGTTACAATTCTGGCTTACTTACTTGGCGATTTTCTGAAGAAAGTTCTTTCAAACATGAAGAATTGCCATTTATCGTGCTCAGAATTTGTGTTTGAAGCCTTTAAATAAAGAGAATACTGTTCCTATTTACTATTTTGGCTGAATTGGCTGGAGTTTTTGGAATGAAGTAGTTTAAATCCTGAAGATTCATGTATATATTGCTAAGAAAACTGTCTCATGTTGGTAAAACTCTTAAAATACACAATGATTGTACATGAAAACGATTAGAAACGTGTGAAAACCCTTGAAATACAAGGAAATACAGCCATACTTTCGTTAAGTTCCTGTTCAAACACCGAGATTAGAGGTATAATTCTGTGAAATGATGAGAATACTGATAATGTTTCAATTCTGGCTAAGTTACTTGGCGTTTTTCTGAAGAAAGTTCTTACAAACATGAAGAATTGCCGTTCATAGAACTCAGAATTTGTGTATGAAGCCTTTAAATAAAGAGAATACTGTTCATATATACAATTTTGGCTGAATTGGCTAGAGTTTTTTGAATGAAGCAGTTTAAATCCTGAAGATTCATGTATATATATTTCTAAGAAAACTGTCTCATGTTGGTAAAACTCTTAAAATACACAATGATTATACATGAAAATGATTAGAAACGTGTGAAAACCCTTGAAATACAAGGAAATACAGCCATACTTTCGTTAAGGCCCTGTTCAAACACCAAGTTTAGAGGTATAAATCTGTGAAATGACACGATTACTGATAACGTTACAATTCTGGCTAACTGACTTGATGTTTTTCTGAAGAAAGTTCTTTCAAACATGAAGAATTTCCATTTATAGAGCTCAGAATTTGTGTATGAAGCCTTTAAATAAAGAGAATACTGTTCCTCTTTACTATTTTGGCTGAATTGGCTGGAGTATTTGGAATGAAGCATTTGAAATCCTGATGATTCATGTATATATTTGTAAGAAAACTGTCTCATGTTGATAAATCTCTTAAAATACACAATGATTCTACAGGGAAATGATTAGAAACGTGTGAAAACCCTTGAATACAAGTAAATACAGCCATACTTTCGTTAAGGCCTTTTCAAACACCGAGATTAGAGGTATAATTCTGTGAAATGATGAGAATACTGATAATCTTCCAATTCTGGCTAAGTTACTTGGCGTTTTTCTTAAGAAAGTTCTTACAAACATGAAGAATTTCCATTTATAGAGCTCAGAATTTGTGTATGAAGCCTTTAAATAAAGAGAATACTGTTCATATATACAATTTTGGCTGAATTGACTAGAGTTTTTGGAATGAAGCATTTGAAATCCTGATGATTCATGTATATATTTGTAAGAAAACTGTCTCATGTTGATAAATCTCTTAAAATACACAATGATTCTACAGGGAAATGATTAGAAACGTGTGAAAACCCTTGAATACAAGTAAATACAGCCATACTTTCGTTAAGGCCTTTTCAAACACCGAGATTAGAGGTATAAAGCTGTGAAATGACAAGATTACTGATAATGTTACAATTCTGGCTAACTGACTTGGCGTTTTTCTTAAGAAAGTTCTTTCAAACATGAAGAATTTCCATTTATAGAGCTCAGAATTTGTGTATGAAGCCTTTAAATAAAGAGAATACTGTTCATATATACAATTTTGGCTGAATTGGCTAGAGTTTTTTGAATGAAGCACTTTAAGTCCTGAAGATTCATGTATATATTTCTAAGAAAACTGTCTCATGTTGGTAAAACTCTTAAAATACACAATGATTATACATGGAAATGATTAGAAACATGTGAAAACCCTTGAAATACAAGGAAATACAGCCATACTTTCATTAAGGCCCTGTTCAAACACCGAGATTAGAGGTAAAAAGCTGTGAAATGACAAGATTTCAAATAATGTTACAATTCTGGCTAACTGACTAGATGTTTTTCTGAAGAAAGTTCTTTCAAACATGAAGAATTGCCATTTATAGAGCTCAGAAGTTGTGTATGAAGCCTTTAAATAAAGAGAATACTGTTCCTCTTTCCTGTTTTGCCTGAATTGGCTGGAGTTTTTTGAAAGAGGCAGTTTAAATCCTGAATATTCATGTATATATTTCTAAGAAAACTGTCTCATGTTGGTAAAACTCTTAAAATACACAATGATTATACATGAAAATGATTAGAATCGTGTGAAAACCCTTGAAATACAAGTAAATACAGCCATACTTTCGTTAAGGCCCTTGTTCAAACACCGAGATTAGAGGTATAAATCTGTGAAATGACACGATTACTGAATACGTTAACAATTCTGGCTAACTGACTTGATGTTTTTCTTGAAGAAAAGTTCTTTCAAACATGGAAGAATTGTCAGTTTATAGAACTTCAGAATTTGTGGTATGAAG
>NW_005877831.1:0-8256 GCF_000147115.1 Myotis lucifugus | reverse complement strand
CAAATTTAATAAAATCAATTTAATTTTATGTATGCCTGTGCATGAGTATATAGAAAGCATATAAGAGACAAAGAGATCCAGGTTTATCACATATCTGTCAAATGAACACTCTACCTAACATTGCTTAGAGCAGCGGTTCTCAACCTGTGGGTCGAGACCCCTTTGGGGGTCAAACGACCCTTTTACAGGGGTCGCCTAAGACCATCGGAAAACACATGTATAATTACATATTGTTTTTGTGGTTAATCACTATGATTTAATTATGTTCAATTTGTAACAATGAAAATACATCCTGCATATCAGATATTTACATTACGATTCATAACAGTAGCAAAATTACAGTTATGAAGTAGCAACGAAAATCATTTTATGATTGGGGGTCACCACAACATGAGGAACTGTATTAAAGGGTCGAGGCATTAGGAAGGTTGAGAATCACTGGCTTAGAGAATATGAACTTATATATTCCTATGCTATTGATGAGTATCTAACCATGTTATTAAATATAATAAAATATTTCTGTTCTGTGGGATTCTCCATCTAATACATTCAGTGGTCATGATCACAGTCTGATACATGCCTACCATTAACAAAGGGATAAACAGTGCTTTAAAAAATAATTAGGGCCGAAACCGGTTTGGCTCAGTGGATAGAGCGTCGGCCTGCGGACTCAAAGGTCCCAGGTTCGATTCCGGTCAAGGGCATGTACCTGGGTTGCGGGCACATCCTCGGTGGGGGATGTGCAGGGAGGTGGCTGATCGATGTTTCTCTCTCATCGATGTTTCTGACTCTCTATCTCTCTCCCTTCCTCTCTGTAAAAAATCAATAAAATATATTTAAAAAAATAATAATTAGGAATACATAAACATTTTGTCATCTTTTAAGAAAAAATTAAAAGAAAAATATGTTTAAATTACAGACAAATTTTTACTATGTCACTATGGTAGACAATTAGACAGACATTAGCAGAGCAAGGATGATGGCCCAGGTACAGAAGGTCACCAGGACAGAAAGCCCTGGGTACCTAGCAATGGGCAAAACTCGATAAACAAGGACCTCACCCCCAGAGTAACTTTTGCTTCCCTAGCATATCGCTGGTCATGTAGTTTAGACCCCCTGACCTTCCATATCACTGGTCATGTGATTTGGACCCTCCCTGACCTTTCTTCCCCTGGCATGTGGCTAGTCGTGCAGGTTTGATGCCCTTAGAGGGGGAATGACAAAGGGGGCCAAAGAACAGCCCTTAAGCATTAAGTGTGCAGGGCAATGAGATTCTGACCTGCATCAAATGCATCTCGGCCTCAGTTATCTCTCAGCTCCAGGCCCAGAAAAGCAGCAAAACCAGACAAACAAGGCCATGACTGACACCAGGACCAGCTG
Organism: Myotis lucifugus; assembly: GCF_000147115.1. NCBI lineage: Eukaryota > Metazoa > Chordata > Mammalia > Chiroptera > Vespertilionidae > Myotis > Myotis lucifugus. The sequence goes on along the minus strand of NW_005877831.1, from coordinate 6,876 downwards.
TATTGACTATGATGCCCCCCTCCGCCCCACCCCCCTCCCAGAGCTGGTCAATCAGTGGAGACCATGACCCTGAAAGGACACACCTGAAAAGCTGATGATTGTTCTATTGAGAACCTCCCCTGGGACCTCCCCTAAAATCCCCAGCCTTAAATACCCTCAATGGAGGACCCAGAGTGGCTCTCCCTCCTGGGAGCAGGACCTGGCCTTGCCTTTCTCCTCTCCCTCCCACTCTTCTTCCCTCCAGGGCATTACCTCTACCTTTCTTTCTCCTAAGCTCCAAGTGCCCCTTCTTTTGCTTTTGTAACTTGTTTCCTGAGCCCATTCCTTCTACAGTTCACTTCTACCTCTGGGACTTTCTAAATAAACTTTCTCTTATAGTTTTAGTCTTGGCTCTGAATTCTTTCTTAGCCAGAACTCAAGTACCGAGGTTACTGAGCTGATGTCCTGTCTGACCCCATCAGTCTGATACCCAGTGCCATTCTTGCCGCCAACATTACTAGTCTGCAAAATAGTAGCTAAATAATAGTTGGATTAAAATAAAATCCAATATTAGTTACCATTTTTAATAAACTTAAACCAACGTGTATTTTTGTTGAGATTTGTAAATGCTAAATTTTAGTGATTTAATTCATGTTAAAACATTTACTATAAAGTCCTCAATAATATTTAGAAAACAATGAATGTTGTCTTTTGGAATACATCGTAATGATTAAAACATTTCTGTCGCTGATTATTAAAAGTAATATCATTTTTTATATTGCCAAAAGAGTCCTTGTCATCTTGGAAGATTTTACCCTACTCAGCCCTTTGACTGTATGTCTCTGTGTTTAGCGCGGGATTATGCCTAACTGCTTAGGATCTGATACACGAATTAAAGCTCAGATATTGCTGCATTTTAGCAGCCATCTTCATTGTTACCTGGACACAGTATGAAAGGAGAGTATTGATACTCTCTCAATGGTGAGATGAAAACGTTACAAAAACAGAAATGGGAAAGACACTTTGGAGTCTGTCTTGTAGCCCCTCTAATACTTTTATCAACATGCTAATCTGATTTTAGATTAAAATCCTTAGAGAGTTAGAAAATAATGAGTGTTTTATAGGAAGAGCTTGGGATCTGAACCTTGTCTACCCTCAGTTGATTAGTCTGTTGGGTGGTTGGTCACTTGGTGTCTCTCTCTCTCTCTCTCTCTCTCTCTCTCTCTCTACTAAACTTTAAAAAATGACCTTTCTAATTTTTCTATTCTACTATTGTTTTTCACAATAAAATTTCTCCATCCACACTCTCCCCACAGGCCAAAATTCAGTCTAAGATATGGTTCTCAGTGGTGGCTGTATATTAGCATGACCTGGGGAGCTTTAAAATCCCAGTGTCCAGGTTGTACCTTAGCCCAACTAAATCCAACATCTGGAGATGGTACCCAAAATCCCTGTGTTTCAAAACTTTTTAGGTTATTCCATTGTGTATCCAGGGTTGAAAACCACTTTAAAAATAATGAATAAATTATGCTTGAGACTTTAAATTATCTTGAGATGAAAACTTTGAACAAAGAGACATTTTCCCCACTAGTTGCCTCCTACAACTTACACATCCCAATATACATACAAATGTTCTTGCAAAACAATCATGGCTTGATAGAAGTTATTTTTAAAGGACTATTCTAGCATCACATTTTATTTTTCAGGACATTATATCCTTAGTTCACATAACAGTTACTATCATTGGATACTGCTGTGGAAATGACCATCTACCCAAGCCAGTGTAACTGCAGAACCAGCTCAAACTATCCTATTTCTAACAAGATACTGAGTTGCTTTTCAGAGATAATAGTCCAAAACCACAAGTCATGCAGCCAAAGCATGAGCAGAAGAGAGAAATTTGACCTCCAGTTGCACAGGGAACCAGTCTTTTTCCCTGCACAGAACCCTTTCTGCTGTCCAGAAAGATGAGGTGCTGAAGCCCCTTCCCATATCCTATATAATAAAAGCCTAATATGCTAAGTGTCTGGTCATCCAGTCATCCATTCAACCAATCAAAGCGTAATTTGCTAATGATATGCTAAGGCCCCTCAACCACTCGCTATGATGTGCACTGACAACCAGGGTGCAGATGCTCCAACCAGTAGGCTAGCATACTGCTGGGGTCTGGCCAATTGGGACTGAGCAAGACAGGCCGGACACACCCTAGAGCCCTCCTTCGTTCCCTCCCCAGGCCTGATCGTGCACCGGTGAGTCCCTCAGCCTGGCCTGTGACCTCCCCCTATCCAGAACCCCTCAGGGGATTCTGAGAGCCTGTTTGGGCCCAATCCCGCAGGCCAGGCCAAGAGACCCCACTGGTGTACGAATTCATGCACCAGGCCTCTAGACTTACCCTAAAGGTCAAGTCCCAAAGCTCTGCAATCAAAACCTTCCACACCAATGCTTCTGCATACCAACCTGTTCCCACAGACCCTATACAACTTGCCTTGAACCCTGGATCAGGGAGACAGACTTGAGCCTTGCCTCCTGTCTCCTTGTGTGTCAACTTAGCAATAAAAGCTTTTTCTTTTCTCAAAAGCTGGTGCCATAGTACTGGCTCCTATATGCCTCAAATCTTAGCTCTAAACTCTGGCTACTCACAAAATATTACTTAAGGACTTTCAAAACATAAATTCTCCAAGAGTTGACACTGATCAGAATAAAAATCCCCAGCATTTTGCCTAATACTGTGAAGAACACAATTTTAAAAACTGAATATTCTCCTCCTTTTCCTCCTCATCTTTCTTCCTGTTTAATATTAATGGCATTACTTGATTTTGGCCAAGGCTGCTTTTTAAAATAATTCAACTCAAATAGATTCCTCAAATTTTAGTACTTTAATTTATTCAAGTGTAATAAATACACATAACTTTCCAATGGAATTGAAATATTTTAGGAATAAATGGGTTAAACTTTTTAAATTTTTTTTTCTCATAATAAAAGAAATAAGTGAATACAGATCTGTAATAAGAGTTTCAACCACTATATAATATGGGAAATTTCTTATATTACTGTTCCTATTTCTCTAGATTATTTCTTCATTATTTCAATATTTTACTCATATTGAAAATGTCTCTTTAAATATGTTGTCAGTATCATTAATCTAATTTCTACTTAGATGATTCTAACTATATGTGTCTGGGTGTTCCTGACATTTACATTCTTTACAACCTTCTCAGGTCATTCAAATGGATAGCCCAGACTGAGACCCACCGCCCTAAGCCTTCAATAGAAATTTCAATCTGAGAAAACGGTTTCTCAGTCAACAAGAATAGAGGGATAGAAATAGAGATGACAGATAGATAGATAGATAGATAGATTTCACAAATGTTTTCAATAGAGAAATATTGACATGTGCATACATCTCAGAGTGAAGGACAGTAATATTTCCATATTTAAAAATGTTTGGTCCTGAGAAAATGTATTAATGCACCATTTTAACATGTCCAAAGAAAAAAACCATGTGAGTATCTTAACAGAGTCAAAAACAGGTTGATAAAAAATTTACCAACTAGCCCTGGCCAGTGTGGCTCAAATGATTGAGTGTTGTCCTGTGCACTAAAAAGGTCACTGGTTCAATTCCTGGTCCCTGGTCAAGGTGTGTATGGGAGGCAACCAATTGATGTTTCTGTCTCTCCTTCCCTTCCTCTCACTCTAAAATCAACTTAAAAATAAATAAATAAATACACTTATATTTTAAAAAATTCATCAGCTATTCATTGCAAAAGTTTTAGCAAACTTGGAATGATGGGGAACTTGCATAAGGTTTCTAAAAGGAAAAAAAAAACTATTATTGCAATTGGTAGCTCTTTTTATTATTATTGATTTTTAGAGAGAGAGAAAGGGGAGAGAAACATTGACCAATTGCCTCCCGAAAAACACTCTCAACAGGGATCAAACCTGCAACCTTTTGGTGTGAGATGATGGTAAAAAAAAATGTTTAGGGAAGGAATGCTCAGTATGGTGTCTAGTGCTCCAGAGCTATGGCTGGTCTTCCATCTTCTTCTATTTTAAAAGAAAACCATACGTGTACCTTACCTTTCTCTTCATATATAAATGGTCAGTAACTATTGGGTAGAGTTTTATCTAAACAACCCAGGTTGAAGCAAAATAGAAAATGGGACGAGCTTCCAGCAGGAAGTGATCTGCTCTGCCCAGCACTCATCAGCAGGTTAAGTCACTCCATTGGCCACAGACCTTTTCACATGAAAATATTAATGAAATATCTTCAATAGAAACAGTCTGAGGCAAGTAAAAGTGAGTGGGAGTAAAAATTGGAAACCTAAGTCAGGAAAATTTTTTTTTTTCATTTTATTTGTTAACACATGGTTCAGGATTTGGAAACAATTTGTACCATTTCAGATAGGTCCTCCAGACAAAAATATAGTAACTCAAAATACAGTGTTTAAAGAAACTATAGTGTTCTATCATCTTTAAGTTATTTACCCAATAATTATTATTTTTTTAATTTCAACACAGTTTTATTGAGAGGTGTTGTTTGCCTAGAAATACACTAGAACTTGGGGAAGAGGATACATTCACTTTGAAAGATAAGATTTTTCCCACCACTATGAGAAAGGCATGGTGCAGGGTGAGCACACAGTGGTGTGGATCTGTATTCCCACCTCCTTGTCCTTTGTTTGCATTTCTTTCTCATTTAGCAAGTACCAGAGAATAATAACAAAAAGCCAAGAAAAAAAAATCCAACAAGATCAACCTCCAATCAAGACACACCAGGGCAGAGAGGGTCAAGGGTCACACATCTGCAACTTTGTCAACTGAGTGTCCTTGCTTTCCCACAATGACTCACCCAGATATTCCCATCTTGATGATAAGGTTTCCAGTTCCTCCCAGTGTCACTGTAGAGCATACGGTATTGGGTCACCCAGTCTGAGCTGCTGTATCTTCCTTGGGTTGCAATGGCACTGATCTGCTTCCGATTGCCAAAGTCAACCTGAAGCCATTGATAATGGTCACTGTCAGATGGAGACCATCCCCCAGCACCTGAACAAAGTAGAGACAAAAGGGGAGAATAGATATTTAAAGTTAAACTTCTATAATTGACAATGGATTATTTTTCGTCTTATAGTTGGCCTTGGCAGTGCTGTATTTCACACAGATATTATGAAATGTCCTTTACAGATGCCACTGGGACTTCCACTAATATTCTTCCAGCTGGGTTACAGTGATGCTCTAACCTCTTTATGGTATAATTATGTGCTCATTTTCTCCTGAGCAAATGTCTTCATAATTCCTCAATTAGATCTTATTAGTACATGTCAAAGTCTAATTGGCTGAGGGTTGATCAATTTACCATGAATTCTTCAACTCAAAATCACTAGGAAAAATATATGACAATCTATTAATTCTTCACACAAGGTTTTATCTTTTAGTAGATTATAAATGTAACAAAACGTAATTATACACAACTCTAAAATATATTTTGCTGTCAAAAGGTCAGAGTTCAAAGAACACTAGTTCTTAAGATGAGGCATAGTGTTACATTAAGCCCCTGTACTCATGAGAACTAAGGTAGTAAATCAGGCAATATGTTCACTAACTCTTAAGAAATATATAACCTATGACTCTTAATAATCACATTTCCAGGAAAATAATTCGAGTTGCTAAATGAAATGAAATTCTTTTGTCAAAATATAATAAATACTTGGTAAATAGTAAGAATGCAAAAATATTTACTAGAAAAAATGGCACTAATATAGAACAAAAAGGCTCCTAATTTATACCACTATGTAAAATAACTGTGGTTGCACATAAGTACATTACAGAAAATATGGCATAATGCTTGGTGTTAACAGGCAACATAATTTTTTGAGTGAGTTTGGCTGCTAATGGGAGAAAATAAGAGAAAAATATTTAATACATTATCCAATTCAGAGTACACCAAAATATATGCATCATTTTCAAATAAGGAATTTAAAGGCTGAAAATAAATGTATTCAATGACGACCATGGTAATAAAATCATTTTGTAAATCATCACAGATAGGTCATTCATTTAATGATGTTTATATGGCTTATTTTTGCTTTCAGCTATGATAGAATAGCTCTCCCACCACAAAAATTCACAAACCTGACAAAGTGTATATTAAAATTACCCTTTTTGGAGATTGGACAACAGTCAGTGCAGGACCCTGATCCATGAGAGAAGATAAACAAGTGAGGTGAGCACTGCCAGCTCCTGGCTTTCTGCCTGGTTCATCTTCTGGATCACAGCACATGAGGGAGTATCCCAAATAGAAACAGCAGCATCACTGAGATGGAGACAAATCAGAAGCGTAGCTACCGAGGACAGAGTTCCAGAGAGAGGCAGCTGTGCCCAGAAAGAGCCCAGAGAAGCTGCACAGGACCACCAATGAGTCTCTACAGCTCTGACTCTGGATGAAAACTGAGCTGTGTATTTGAAACCAACCTTCCTCAAGACCCCCTGGAGGGAGTTTTTCAAATGAGCAACCAGAGGATGCCCAGGGCTGAGACTAGGTTGATTTCAGATGAGACAAGATTGAGCAAACTTGTTGAAAAACCCTAGGTTTCAGTAGAGGTCTCAGAAAGGGACTAGAAGAAGTTAGCTCTAAAACACGGGCTACCCTGCACACATCTGAACAAAGATTGGTAACTAGCCTGAAGAAAGATCAACCTTACCCACAAATACATAAGTCCTTGCTTAAACAAAACTCAACACTCCATTAGGAAGGCCATGGAAGTTTAGAAACTCAACAACATAGCATTTATAATGCCCAGTAGAAAAATTTTATAAAATACTAGACCTTTGAGGAAGCAGCAAAATAATGACTTATTACCAGAGAAAAGTCAGTCAATAGAAATTGACTGAAAAATGACA
>NW_005877830.1:0-8257 GCF_000147115.1 Myotis lucifugus | reverse complement strand
AGGGCACCAGGTGGGAGTCCCGCTGACTCCGGAGCTGGCCCTCGCTGCTAGATAAAGGTGGAGGAAGACTTTGGGTTTGAAGCGAATGAGGCCCTGGACTCAAGTTGGGTTTCTCGGGGGCCAGACAAGCTGCTGCCCTACCCCACCCTAGTCAGCTCCCCCTTTGACTGACCCCCCAATAAATGGACCCCATGCTCTCCTTGGCAAAAAAAAAAAAAAGCTAAGCCCCTCGCCCGCTGCACTGGCCTCGGCCTTGCCCCCGGGGCCCGCGCAGTGAGCGAAGAGCTAAGCCCCTCACCCACTGCGCCGCCCCCTCCTGGCGAAGAGCAAAGGCCTGAGTTCCGGGTGCCGGAGGAAAACTGGTGCCAGCAGCCAGGGGAAGGGGCCCCCTAGGGGCCCCAGACTGCAAGAGGGCACAGGTCGGGCTGAGGGACCCACCCAAGTGCACAAATTTTTGTGCACCAGGCCTCTAGTCTATAATAATAAAGGCATAATATGCTAATTAGACCAACATCCTTCCAGACATCCCTCCTTCCAGACAAAGCCGCAGTGGGTGGGGGCCATGGCAGAGGCAGCAGCGGGCAGGGGCTGGGGCCAAGGCCCTTGCACAAATTTTGTGCATCGGGCCTCTAGTTTATAAATAAATTGAGACTTTTTGAATTTCAAATTCTTCTAGTTTATCACATGGCTGAAGATCCTATTTCTCCTTGGCTTATATAGCTAGTTTAAGAAGTTGTTAGCTTTATAAAATTTTTCGGTTTTCTGATTTTGGTTACTGATTGTAATTACATAGCTCATTAAGAAACCCAGAGTATGGATAATCTAGAGCAGCGATTCGCAACCTGTGGGTCGTGACCCCTTTGGGGGTTGAACGACCCTTTCACAGGGGTTGCCTAAGACCATCGGAAAACACATATATAATTACATATTGTTTTTGTGATGAATCACTATGCTGTAATTATGTTCAATTTGTAACAATGAAATTGGGGGTCACCACAACATGAGGAACTGTATTAAAGGGTCGCGGCGTTAGGAAGGTTGAGAACCACTGATCTAGAGGTATTTATTTTAGCAGTAGTTCATAGTGATACAAAGAAATTAGATTTTGCTTTGTTAAAGTAATAATAGGCTCTAAGACAACTAATTTTCCTATTAACATTTATATCTATATTCCACAATATCTGGGTTTTTGGAAATTATGAAGCATAATTAAATAAGATAAGTTAATAAAAGATGGAGGTTTTTCTTTTGTTCTTGTTTACTGTATCTCTTGAGATGGAGAATAGAGTTTAAGCAATGTAATTGTACATGAGAAGGTAACAATTACAGCAAATGAATGCTATTGGTCTTCTTTAGATAATGTGCTCTGAGAGATACTGTATATGTTCTAGGCTCACCCAGGAACTAGGATTTGATCACCTGAATAGATTGACCAATCTGGAAAGTTAGTCCTGGCACAATTACTGACTGTCATTTTCTTGCAAGATATAGAAAACATTATTTTGTAACATTTTGGGTTTCAACTGAATTTACTTTTAACCTTAAATGACCTGATTAGTCAAGCTGCTGGATAAGACCTTAGCCTTGTGAATGTTTCATCAAGACTTTGGATGTATTTCTGTAAGTGCTGCACATTTAGCATAACCTGGAGGTACTCCTTTGTGTTGTCATATTTTTTCTGTTCTCTTGATTTTTCATGGAAATTAAGGGTCCACTTTCAATCTTTACATTGCAAATAATCTACTTCAATTAATTTTTATTTTACTTTACTGAAAAAAATAAAGTTGAAGAGCTTTAGAAATCATATCTAAGATGCTGACTTTTGATTTGGTGCTAAAACTACACACAGATTTTATTACATTTTCAAGAAAATGTAAACACACAGGATTTACAAGTCATGTACTTTAAGTTATTCATGCATATAATGAGCAGTTGCATAATCCCTTCTGATTTGGGATTTACCTTTGTCAAATTTTGGTTTCCAAACAGTGAGTTTTTAGGAACTCCACAAATTCTCTAGGGGGACTTGCATAGCTTTGCATGAGAACCTTTGGTGAGAAGGGGGTGGGTGGGCAAGCCTGGACCCCTTCTGATTTTATGTATTTCAAATATTGAGCGAACATAAAATTTTATGTGCAAAAAATATTACACTTCGGAAAAAAGGTCAGAAACAATGTATCCTGCACAAAATCCCTCTACTGTTTATTCCTACTATAGTCCAGCCGTGGGCAAACTATGGCCAGCGGGCCGGATCCGGCCCGTTTGAAATGAATAAAACTAAAAAAAAGACCGTACCCTTTTATGTAATGATGTTTACTTTGAATTTATATTAGTTCACACAAACACTCCATCCATGCTTTTGTTCCGGCCCTCCGGTCCAGTTTAAGAACCCACTGTGGCCCTCGAGTCAAAAAGTTTGCCCACCCCTGTACTATACTGTTTTCAGACTTCATTATGACTTTCCACTACTTTGGTGCTCGCTGTACTATTTAACTTATTTTAATTTATTGTGTTTGATACCGAACAAACTTAATGTTTTTGATATTTAAACATCTTCTATCTACTTTCATTCATAAGCATCATCATGAATATGTATCTCTTCTCCTTTTCATAGCCATCTGTTATTTTGCCTTTAATAAACTAATTTTGAAACTGTACTAAATATTAGATTAATAACTTTGCTTCTGGCTGTATTATGTCACTCAACTTTTCTTTTCACTTTGCAAATGTCCAGAAATGTTAATATTATTCTATTCAACTTTTTCTTGAGCTATTTTACCTAGATTATATGCATGGCATATGAGGATTATTGGGTTTCCTATATGTGTGAATGCATTGTCAGTCAAATGCTCAAAGTTATTATCTCAGTGTGCTATCCTGGAAAGTATTTTATTTAGTCCAATAGATTAAATTTTAAAATATAATTATTTCCATATTTAGTATTACCATCTAGCTTTGCAAACACTCAAGTCAAAATTTACTTGGTGCCTAAACCGGTTTGGCTCAGTGGATAGAGCGTCGGCCTGCGGACTGGAGGGTCCCAGGTTCGATTCCGGTCAAGAGCATGTGCCTGGGTTGCGGGCACATCCCCAGTGGGAGATGTGCAGGAGGCAGCTGATCGATGTTTCTCTCTCATCGATGTTTCTAGCTCTCTATCTCTCTCCCTTCCTCTCTGTAAAAAATCAATAAAATATATTTAAAAAAAATTTACTTGGTTATGTCTGATGACATCTATTGATGTTTGTCATACAAATAATTATGCAAACAATGGAACTTAAACTATATATGCATATATCAATTAATTAGAGGAAGCTAAACTGAATATCAATGTGTTCAGTATACATAAAAGGGAGCAAACTGAAACTTATATAGATGGCTAAATAAAATAAACAAAAGAACTCTGAGTCACTAAATAGTTGCAGTCCTATTAGGTAGATACATGTTTTGAGATATAAACACTAACCAAGTTTCATTGCATATTCTGTATTCTGCTTTACTAATGAAATCACTTGGATCCTGCATTATGTAACTAAACATATAATATAAACACACGGTCATAATCCATTCATCTTTACTTGATGGTATCAATGAATTAACTATGTCTTCTCATCAAGTAGTCACCCAGTTTCATCCCAGATTCTACATTCCAGATGCCAAACCAGTGAAGTGAAGTTGTTATGCAGTTTGTGACAGTTTATCGCCCCATGTCACATACAAATCAAATGGCATTGTCTTAGCTCAGCGTCTCAAGTTGTGAGCATTAGAGCAAGGTGCTGAGTCTGACTGACATGGCCACCACAGCAGGAGAGGAAGGACGCAGGCCACTGCTTCACCCCATGCCCTTTCCTTTCTCCTGTATCTTCAACTTTCCTCTTCCCTAAATGCATTCCCAAAATGCTTTCAAACAAGCTGAACTCCTTCTTATTTTATAAAACATAGAACTTTCTCGACCCTATGCTTCCTACCTCTTTTTACCCCTTCCCAGTTACTAAAGGAGTCTTTCACTTACACTGTTTCAAATTCATCTGGCTGCTCTACTTCCCAGCCACCAAAACCACCCTCATCAATTTTGCTAATGACCAAGTACAACCTAAATCTTACAGTTTATCTCCTATCTTACTGGAATCCTTTGCTGTTTTTGACACTTTGGACACTTCTCTCAGATGCTTCCTTCCCTTGCTTTCTTACCACCATGCTCTCGTCTTCGTTCACTCTCTCTAGATATTTCTTAGTGTCTTTGAATATTCTTTCCCTCTGCTCCTTTAAAGGTAGTAAGCCTTAAAACTCCCCTCTTTACTTTAAACGCAATTCCACTGAAAATGGCCAACCTTGGGGCTTTAATTACCGCCTATGTAATCATGATCCCCCAAACTGTACCATTTACTTCAAATCTTTCTCTTGAATTCCAGATCTATGTATCTAAGTTCATCACTTCCAACCCACTGTGAATTTTAGTATAGCTGTATTTTCTCTCTCTCACACTGTATTCCAGAACTTTGATACTTTCCTATTCAGAGCTGGAGCTTGATCTTTCAACGTGAACCCGGGCTGGCTTCAGTAATTGCCTCAGCGATTAAAGTGTGACAGAAGTGACTCTATGTGACTTCTGAGGCTATGGCTGCCTCTCTGTTGAGACAGATTTTTTTTTTTTTTACCCAGCTACCATGCTGTGAGGAAGACCATGTGACGTGAAGAGGCCCACATAGAAAGGAACCAATATTCTTATCCCTCACCATCAGCTAAGCTCCAGGTTGACAGTCAAATGAACTAATTCTTATATAATAAATGGCTAATATGCAAATTGTCCCCTTGACCAGGAGTTCGACAAGGGGGCAGAGCTGGTCTGCCAACCACCCCTGGCTCCTCCCCCTAGCTGGCCATGCCCCTGACTGCCCCCCCACCCTGATTGGGGTGGGCCGGCCGAACCCCACCCTGCACAAACTCGTGCACTGGGTCTCTAGTAGCAATAAATAACCAGGATGATCTTTGTATCCAGTACTTAGGGGTATGCCTACGCATGGTAAGCATTCAATAAATATTTTATAGATACACTTTTAAGGAATGTTGCTTTATTTTTGTGCCACTGTTTATTTTTTTAAAATTCTTAATATTGAATATTTGAATTGTTGTTTTGTTTTTCTTTTTTCTTTTTTGCTATTATAACTAAAGCTTTCATGACAACCATCTCTGATTATTCATTAAGGTAAGCTGCTAGAAGTGAAATTATAAGTAAAGTATATGAATCTTTTTTTTAAATCTTTTTCAAGGGTTTTGGTAAATATTACTAAATTTAGTTCCACAACTATGTACTAATTTATATCTCTCAATAGTATTTGTTGGGCTAAATAAGTTTTTAAACTCTTCTTTTCTCTCCTCTACTGTTTTGAAAGTTATATTTATTATGTTGATTCTTTAATTTATCTTATATATTTACTTGTCAAACATTTATAATTTTTCCATATTGATTGAGATACAATTGACCTATAACATTGTGTAAGTTTAAGGTGTGATGACTTGATACATGTATGTATTGTGAAATGATTCCCACAATAAGGTTAGTTAGTACATTTATCAAAATTACAGTTTTTTGTTGTGGTGATGAGAATATTTAAGATTTACACTCTGAGCAACTTTCAAGTATGTATTATAGTGTTGTTAACTAAGGACTGTTGAAGTTTTCAGCAGTGAAACCTACTGGGGTTCTCTGACAATTAAGCTACTGGGAACCAAGGTCACTCCCATGCATGACTGATAGTGTAGACCAGGGGTCCTCAAACTACGGCCCGCGGGCCACATGCAAATACAAATATTGTATTTGTTCCCGTTTTGTTTTTTTACTTCAAAATAAGATATGTGCAGTGTGCACAGGAATTTGTTCATAGTTTTTTTTTAAACTATAGTCCGGCCCCCCAATGGTCTGAGGGACAGTGAACTGGCCCCCTGTTTAAAAAGTTTGAGGACCCCTGCTGCAGACCAGTGGTTCCCACCCTTTTTTTGGCCATGTCCCACCTAAGCATCTCTAAAATCCCGATGCCCCCCTCCCTGTGACATATAATTCTTATTATTCAAAAAGTGAACTATTCACATGGAGGAAGCTTAAAAGGCCATTAACTTGGTCTCAACAAGCTTCCAAAGAACATGGCATCCATGAAATAGAAAAATAAAAGAAGGAAAGAACAGTTGAAGTACTGAGGAAGAAATCCCCAAGAAATTGTTAAAAAAAATAATAATAGTATGAAGTGATGTGAAAAAATAGCAAATAAGGTTTCAAAACATATAATAGAGAAATGAAATGCATAAATATGTCACTACATATGTATATACTGTGTCTGAGGCCCCTACAGCCATAAGAAATGCAAAAAATTCACTGTTAATAACTCATTCTGGAATTGCCCTCCTTAAAAATCAAATTTCCCCCCGTGGGGCGTGTGCCCCACGTTGGTGACCACCGCTGTAGACCCTTTCCTTCTGACTTCTTCCTGGCTGTTTTCTAGATGTCTCAGCTTTGCTGGTCTCTGGTGGGGGTGAAACTGAAGGGGGTCCTTTAAGTGGTTCCCCAAAAGGCTGGGGAAGCTGGTCACTCACCCTGCTCTCCTTTTCCAAGACAAGGAGCCAAGAGTTGGGCTAAGAGTTCCCTCTTGGCACTGAACAGTGCTGGCCTGGGATATCGGATAATGCAGGCAAAATGGAACTTTCCCTCCTACCCTCTCTGTCGGGTTATTCTCAGGTTTTTTTTTGCTCTATATGTTCCTGAAACTTTGTTAGGAAACTCCTGAGTTCTCCCACAGCTATTTTGTGTGTGAATAACTGTCTAATTGCTGTTCATTGTCGAAGGACATAAGGGTGTATCTCGTATCCCCATCTTAGTCCTAATATTCTAAATTTAATAAATTATCTCCACACTCCATCAGAATAATATGAGGACATTTAAGCATTTTAACCGCAGAAAATGCCCTCCATACTGTTACTGTCCAATATTGTAGTTCGTATGGGTTTAGTAATTTTAAAATATCATAGCCTCTATTGGATATTTTCATTATCTGAAATCCTTGATAATCTAACACTCCTTTGTGTATGTTGCAATTCTTGCTCAAGGTGGATTATCAACATATTTGTTTTATAATTTTGAATTGTGAGCACATTTCAGCAAAGTCTACCTGTGAGAATCTGTGAGAATTTAGAGAAACCTATTTTGGAGAAATACTTCTCCAAAGGGATTTTGCATTTACTCTGCCATGGTGTGTGTGTGTGTGTGTGTGTGTGTGTGTGTGTGTGAGAGAGAGAGAGAGAGAGAGAGAGAGAGAGAGAGAGAGAGGCTCCTAGAAAATGCAGAGTGTATAGGTTTGTACAGAAAAGCCAAAAGAGAGTGGACAATTATGGAATGAGCTACCCTGCACACATCTGTACATCTCATTCAAGGCCAACTTTATATCTGTCCTTGACCCCATTCATTATCTCTTTCTGAGGGGCCTTCTTTAGTTAGTATGTCTTCTCTCCCTCTTTACTGGCTACATTCCCTCAACTTATTAACATACTCAAATTTCTCCAATCCCTTCCCAATTTAATATTATGTCAATAATAAAAACCACATTTTATTGGTATCTAATCTTGTTCCCTGATGTATTCTCAGGCTCTAAAATTGGCATAAGAAAAATGCTCAATTAGCACTCATTCAGTGAATGAAATCATAGTTTCTTGTAAAATAAATTAGAAGAGACTGGGAGAGTGTGGAATGACTGGCTGAAAGTTGCAAAATTCTACTTTTGGGCTGCTGAGTTTACTCTGGCAGTTAAAGTTTTCATTTCTTCCTAGCATCTAGGCAATGCCTTTTGGTCTCTACATGTATTCTCCCTCCCCTTTCAACCCTGCACAAACTGACCAATAGCTTTTAATTAAAGCCTAGTTTCTGAAAACTGACAGCTATTAATACATATAAATTTAATGATTCCTCATAAGGAAATAAAATATAATTATAACTATCTATTAATGTTTTAACAATTTAAAATTCAGGTAATGAGACAACTGTCTTCTTCAGAAGTGACAAGAATGTATAATTGCTGTTGTTATCAGGGTGATGTTATATTGTCATTTTTATACATTTAATTTTCACAGAATATGACGGAACGATGAGTTTATCCAGCAGCATAGAGTTTGCAACTACATGTGAAATACTGATTCAGTCTTCCAGCCTTTGCCCAGCCTCCCACTGCACAACCTCCCACTGCACAACCTCCCACTGCACAGCCTCCCACTGCAC
>NW_005877829.1:0-8257 GCF_000147115.1 Myotis lucifugus | reverse complement strand
GGCTGCACCATTTTGCGTTTAGTAAAGAATGAATGACAGCTTCTGTTGCTCTACATCTTCACCAGCATTCGGCGTTATTGCTGTTTTGACTTTTGACCATTCTAAATGTCTAGTAGTATCTCACTGTCATTTTAAATTTCCCTGATGACCTATGATGTGAAACATCTCTTCATATGCTTACTTGCCATCTGTATTTTTTTATGAATTGTCTACTAAATTCTTTGGCCCATTTTTTAAATAGGTATTTTTTAAAATTTTTCTTACTGTTGAGTTCTTTGTACATTTTGGGTAACAGACTTTTATCAAATTTGTCCTTTGCAAATATTTTCTCCCAGTCTGAGGCTTGTCTTCTAATTCTATTGACATTGTCCTTCACAGACAGGACAGAAGTTTTTAATTTTAACAAAGTCCTGCTTATCAATTTTTTCTGTCATTAATTGTGCCTTTGATGTTGAATCTAAAAATTCATCATTATACCAAAGGTCATCTAGATTTTTCCATGATCTTCTGGGAGTTTTCTAATTTTGCATTTTACATTAGGTCTATAATTCATCTTGAGTCACTTTTCATGGAAAGTGCAAGATCTGTGTTCAGGTTCTTTTTTTTTTTTTTAATGTGGTCCAGTTGTTCCAGCACCATTTGTTGAAAAGAATGTTTTTGTTCCATCATACTGCTCCTTTGTCAGAGATCAGTTGATTTATGTTTGTCTGAGTCTATTTCTGGGTTCTCTATTCTGTTCCGCGGATCTGTTTACCTATTTTTTTCTCCAATATCAATACTCAATACTATCTTGATTACTATAGCTTTATTCCAAATCTTGAGTCAGGTAGTCCTCTAACTCTCTTCTCCTTTAATATTGTGTTGCAGTCCTGGGTCTTTTGCCTTTCCATGTAAACTGTAGAACGAGTTTGTTAATATCCCCAAAATAAATTGTTGGGAATGTTATTCAGCTGTGAGAATGAATGTTCTACACCCACATATAAATAACAAATAAAATAGTGACTTAAGAAAAAGCCAACCACAAAAGATTGTACATTGTATTGGCACTTATTCAATGTTCGTGAACAAAACTAATCTAATGATAGAAGTCAGAATATGGTTCACCTGAGCAAGGTTAGTGACTGCCTGGGGGTATGGGCATGTCTTCTGGGAGGCGGGTGATGTCCTATTTCTTGACCTGAGAGTTGCTTTCATGATGTGTTCATATTTACGCATTTATCAAGCTCTAGACCTATGATTTGTGAATTGTTCTTTATGCATATTACACTTCAATAAAAAGTTTTATTTTTTATATTCTCTTTTTACCCAGCTTCTTCTACTGCCAGGAAACACCACATATATCTGTGAAGTATAGATCGTTTTTTCTTTCAGGTTCATTTTAAAGTTTCTTTTTTCAAATTCAGCATCAAAGATACTCAGAGATTAATTCTCTGCAGCCCACTGATGTAGGTATGAGTTTGGCTCTGCCATCACTATTTAGCCATTTTACAATGATTCCCCAAGGTCTGTTCTCTTATCTCCTTCCAACTCCCTCGGAAAAAAAGCGAGTGACGTTGGGCTCTAGACAATTGCACAACCCTTTTTATTGTCAGTTCTGGAATGAAGACTTTATGCATCACTAGCTGTGTGCATGTATAGTGAGGCAAAATTAATATCCTCTGTGTTGTTTAGTCTATATTTCATTGGCTGGCTGCCTAGAATGACGAAGGAAACTGCCTGCAAAGTTAAAAAGTTATCCCTTCCTCCTCAAAAGAGAAAAAGAAAAGGCAAACTCTGGAATTACTTTTACCAGAGGGAAAATTAATAAATGATTTTTTAAAATAAACTAAAAGGAAGAAAAGGAGTTCTCATACTAGCAGATTCCTTATTACACAAAAGGAAAAGTAGTTCTTTCAGACATAGCTGTAGTCGGGCCAAATTGTCACCATGCCCTGATGATTTACAAATTTAGAGATGATATTCACAGGCAATGTTTGTGCCACTTTGAGTCATAATGCAGAGTTCATTGTATACTTTGAGTTATGTTCCACAGAATCTCAAGTAATATTGATGACACTGATAATATTATTTAAATCGACTCTCTGGAAATTCATGAATATACCTTCCAATTAAGCTGAGTTTTGGAAGGACTTTGGTACTGACATATATATTGGAGAATGGGTCATTGTAAACTAAGTTTAAGCAGATTGTGTGTGTGTGATGTGTGTGTGTTTATTCAAACTCAATTATTGAATATCAAGGGGAACTAAAATGAATGCCCCCCCCCCCAATAAATTGTTTTAAATCCTTCCAGTGACTGTGTAGCAATTATTTCCTTTTCAGTCACTACATTATCTTCTTTTAGAAGGTGAAATTTTTTTATCCTGTGCACAGTACAGCTTTTAGGAGATTGATGTGTGGAAAGACGTGAAGCTTTGTATCCTCTGATTATTTTTTTTTAAAATATATTTTATTGATTTTTTACAGAGAGGAAGGGAGAGTTAGAAACATCGATCAGCTGCCTCCTGCACACCCCCCACTGGGGATGTGCCCGCAACCAAGGTACATGCCCTTGACCAGAATCGAACCCGGGACCCTTCAGTCCGCAGGCTGACGCTCTATCCACTGAGCCAAACCGGCCAGGGCTATCCTCTGATTATTGACTGCAGTTTTGTTGTTTGAGATTCTGGCAATCCTCCTTTATCCAATAGATGCTAAGAGACACCTCTGAAATAAAGTCATTCATGCAAAAAGCATTCAAATCCTAGCGTGAGCTGTTAAATGGCGGGTGCAGTTTATGACACATATGGCTCAAAGGAAGAAGATAGCATGAGGACAAGTGTACCAACCAAAGAAAGGCTTGTTTTTTCAGGCTGAAAGAAGTTTAGGTTTGTAAACGCCAATGCTGGCATGAGATATATCACTCAGATTGAACCTAAGCATCTCAGTCATTAAACACCTCAAGTTCCCTGCCCATGGAGGCAAGACAGAGATAACATGCTGGCCTTATGCAACTATAGGAACAGGCTGTTGCCTTTCCTCTCCAGCTAGTTAGTCCTCCTGACCTTCCAGTCTGACTTACTATGTTTATCTGAAGGCTTACTTAATACTTTCCCAATGCTAGAAACACTTTGTTTTCTGCTGGCTTATTTCCTCTGGCTCTCCAGATGGATTTTTATATCAGGTCCAGAAGGATCTCTATCTTTCTGTCCCTTCTTCTGAGACCACCCTATCAGTTGAGGGCAGATACTTGTCTCCATCTGTAAATACATCTCTGGCCCACGGCCCTCAGTTTTTTGCAGCCTAGTCCTTCACTGTGGCCTTAGGTCTTACTGAGAAGCAATGTTATCCAACATTTGCTCTGATGCCAGGCTGCCTGCATTCAAATCCCAGGCCTCTACTTATTAAGAGCACCATGTCACGCAAGTTACTTAACTGCTCTCTGCCTCACTTTCCTCACCTATAAAGAGAGACAAAGACTATCACACATCCCGTTTTGTTGTTGTTGTTTAGTGGGTTCAATGAAACAATGCATACAAAGAGCTTAGGATGGTGTTGGGTATGCAGCAAGTAACCAATGATTATTGTCCTTAATCACTCGATCACCTTGGTCAATAACCCAGGAGCACTCAAGCTTGCACTTTGTGAACATACGGAAATCTTGTACTTACTATGACCATATGTTGGTGAAATAATAAAAATTATATCAGGAAAATTAGAGAGTAAGATGATATGGAGAGAAGATTCAGCAAGCATTAGAGTGGCCAACGTCTGAAGGAAAGTAACCAGGGGAATAAAAGAGTGATCCTGGCTGCTTTCGCCTCTTTAATATCAGCATCATATATTAAAATCAATCGATATTCAGGGTTCCCGCTCAGGAATGAATGGTACAGTGGGAAAGGGAAAAGCCAGAGAGTAGGTGGGGCCAGGATCTCAATAAAGTTTCTTGCCTACTTTGTGACAGTTAAGATAAAGTAAAAGTAATAAAATCATTTGGGGGCTTCTTCTAAGAATTATCAGTAATAACCCAAAGAAACACTCATGCCCTGCATATCCACATTCCATTCACCATGCATTCACCACCAGACTAATATTTATTTATTTAGTTAGTTATTATGTATTTATTTTACCAGACTCTACTTTTAAAGGTTCAGTTTGACCAATCTCTCTCCCTTACTTCCTGAGGTTTTCCACTATCATTCTGATAAGGGATTGTTTTAGGGATAAGACACTTTCAAGCCCTGGCCGGTGTACTCAGTGGGTGTCACCCGTGCACCAAAAAGTTGCTGGTTCTATTCCTGGACAGGGTATATCCTTGGATTTCAGGCTTGGTCCCAAGTAGAGGGTGTGCAGGAGGCATCAGATAGATGTTTTACTCTCACATCAATGTTTCTCTTTCTCTCTCTCTCCCCCTCCCTCCCTCTCTAAAAATAAGTTTTAATTTTTTTAAAAAAAGGTTTCAAGGCATGCATTAAATTTTGTAATTAGAGGCAGCCATTTTCCAACTGTGATAAAGAAATGCTAGTCATCTTTTTGCCACAGTGGTAGTGGTGTAAGGAGCTGTGGAGGAGAATGGCAGCTGTTTTAAAAGCAGATAATTAAGACAATTGTTCAGCCACAAAAGGCAGGGGGAGACAGAATCCTGATGATGTGTTAAGATGATTAAGCAAGCAGGCCATTAGACTAAGGTGGTTGTAATGCTATAGTGACCTGCAGAAGCAAATCCAAATTTAAGCCTGTAAATGCCTCAAGGTTAGAGAATTAAAATGGAGGGACAGCCTGGCCTATGTGGCTCAGTGGTTGAGTGTTGATCAGGAGATCACGGTTCAATTTCCTGTCAGGGTACATGCCTGGGTTGCAGGCTTGATCCCCAGTATGCGGCGTGCAGGAGGCAGCTGATCAATGATTCTCTCTCATCGTTGATGTTTCTATCTCCCTCTCCCTTCCTCTCTGAAATCAATAAAAATATACATTAAAAAAATGTTAGGGACAACCAATCACAAACAGCCAACTAGGCTTTAAACTATAGCCAATCAAATAATTTCCTCTCTTTGCTTCTATATTTTTTTCTGTAAGTCTTTTCCTTCGCTCCTGTGGGGGGAGTGTTCCTACCCACTTCTGGTTGGGCCCTGCCTGGTTGAAATTGATATTTACTCAAACAAACTCTTAACATTTTTAACATGCCACCTGGTTTGAGTTTCTTAATCTAGCCATACCTGAAGAAAATCTCAGCTGAAATTTGCCAATACAGACGCCTTTTTAAAACAACTTTGAATTGGATTTTATCTTCTTCATTCAAAGAGGGTTGCCTAATACAGAAACCTACTAATAAAAACAAAAGTTCTCTTTGCCCAGTTACCACATCTCTCAGACGTTTACAGGGTTCCCATGGCAACAAAGCCCTTTTCCTATTCTGTGACTTTGATTTATTCTCAGTAACGTAACTAACCCATAACTATGCCACCTCCTCTTGCTTATCTCCAGGTCTAGAGTAAGCCATTGCTCACAAAAAAACACTGGCAAATCAAGTAGATACTTTTCATCTGTGCCTTAAACTACACAACCACGTAGAGCAGTGTTTCTCAACCTTGGCTGCACATTAGAATCACCTGGGAATCTTTTTAAAATTCTGATTTTTGGGCCTCATCCTCCGGAAATTCTGTTTCTTTGTTACTAATGTTGTGGCCCCACCCCATAACAAAGAAACAGATTTCTGGAGGACGAGGCCCAGAAATCAGGATTTAAAAAGATTCCCAGGTGATTCTAATGTGCAGCCAAGGTTGAGAACCACTGACGTAGAGCTTTCTTCTGCCTGCTATTTCCTCCAAATGTGTAGGTGCTTCAGTAGAGTGTGCAGACTGTTAAGGTTCAATCAGTAGGAAATAACAGCAGCCAGCACCCTAAGTTATATTACGTAAATGTTTTCCTAATAACACCTGAGAATTAAGTCAAAGTAGCCAGAATATGTTCTTGAACATGAAATGAAATGGGGGAGAGGGGACCAGCAACCCAATCACTGGCAGCCATTTCTGTTTGCTCTGCCCTTATGATTCCATGAGACCCCACCCCATCCAATTTACACTTGAGTTACCTTTATGCTCTGAAGACATAAGCTTTGGAAAATGAATAAGGAATGCTGTTCTAGAACAAGAAGATTTAAACATATTTCGCTGAATTTTTTCTATATCATAGTACAGTAAAACCTCAAAAACGGACTACTTCTGGCCAAAGTAGGTTTTCCGAATGTGTGTGTTAAAAAACTGACAAATTAGATGGAACCAAGATGGCAGCATAGGCAAACGCCTGAACTCACTGCCTCCCATAGCCACATCAAAATTGCAATTAAAATACAGAACAACCATCATCTTGAACCAACGGGAAGCTGGCTGAATGGAAGTCCTACAACTAGAGAAGCACAGAAGTAAGCACACTGAGACTGGTAGGAGCTGCGGAGGCGAGGAACAGGTTGGTCCCACACCCACCTGGGCTGATTTTTTAAACGGGAGGGAGATCCTCTCTGCGGAGGCCACCCCAGGAGCAAGGGGTCCCAGCCCCACACCAGACGCCCAGCCCAGGGTCCCAGAGCTGGGAGGAGAAATCCCTATGGGCAGTAAGAACTACAAGCTGTAAAAACCAGTGGGGATTGGGGCTCAGTGACACAGAGGCTGCTGGAGACCTAGCTGCTCCTTTTAAAAGGCTGGCACCATGAAATGAACTTACCAGCAGGCACTCGGGGGCGGCTTTCTTCCAGAAGGAGGTGCTTGCAGCGGTCATTGTTCCCGCGCTGGGACTTCCCTGGTCAGTCCCTGGGCTGACTGGCAGCCATTTATGTTTGCTCTGCCCTAATGATTCCCTGAGACCCCGCCCCATCCAATTTACAACCCCACCCAAGCTGTGGGCAATGTCTTTTGCATGGCCTGTCCTTGCTTAGGCGAAAACCTGGCAAATAAGCTGCAGCTGGGTCAGAAAGCCCCAAACCTATCAATAAAAGGCCCAAGACCCGGCACCAGCACCAGCCTGTATGCCTTGCTTCACAGCCAGGCCTCGTCTGGGCACCTTTAAACCCGATACAAAGAGGAGGAATGTGCAGATCCCTCTGGAGCTCCTGCTGGGTGGTCCCAGGCAGTGGCTGACTTTGCACCTCCTTGGTACCAGTGGTCATGTCAGACCATAGCACAGCGGTTCTCAACCTGTGGGTTGCGACCCCTTTGGCAGTCGAACGACCCTTTCACAGGGGTCGCCTAAGACCATCCTGCATATCAGATATTTACATTACGATTCATAACAGTAGCAACATTACAGTTATGAAGTAGCAACGAAAATAATTTTATGGTTGGGTCACAACATGAGGAACTGTATTTAAAGGGCCAGAAGGTTTAGAACCACTGCCATAACAGATTACAACTCTACACATCCATAGTGACAACAACAGCAATCAAGGCTCAACTCCAACAAGACTGTGCACACAGCCCACATAGTGGTGCACCTAGAGTGTCTAACTCAGGTGATTGGGGAGTCTGAGCCACTGGGCCCTATAGGATGCCTACTACACAAGACCACTCTGTCAAGGAGACTTAGTTCTCTACCCAATACATAGAAACAAACACAGGGAAGTAGCCAAAATGTGGAGACAAAGAAATATGTCACAAATGAAAGAAATGGAAGCAAGCAAACTACTGGATATAGAGTTCAAAACCACAGTTATAAGGTTTCTCAAGAATCTTCTAGAAACCCCCAAGGGACTTAGTGAGACTTTCAAGGATCTTAGTGAGAATGCCAAAAAAAAAAAAAAAATGGAAAAGGACCAGTCAGAAATTAAGCATACACTGACTGAAATAAAGAATAATATATAGGGATGCAACAGTAGACTAGAGAATCCTGAGAATCCAATCAATGATTTGAAATATGAGGAAGCAAAAAACACCCAACCAAAAGAGCAAAAAGAAAAAAAGAATCCAAAAATATGAAGATTGTGTAAGGAGCCTCAGGGACAACTTCAAGCCTACCAACATCCGAATTATGGGGGTTCCAGAAGAAGAGAGAGAGCAAGATATTGAAAACCTATTTGAAGAAATAATGAAAGAAAATTCCCCCTACCTGGTGAAAGAAATAGACTTACAAGTCCAGGAAACACAGAGAACCCCAAACAATAGGAATCCAAAGAAGATCACAGCAAGACATCTCATAATTAAAATTCCAAGGGCTAAAGACAAAGAGAGAATCTTAAAAGCAGCAAGAGAAAAGCAGTTACCTACAAGGGAATGCCCATATGACTGTC
>NW_005877828.1:0-8257 GCF_000147115.1 Myotis lucifugus | reverse complement strand
GATCTGTCAGCTTCCCATCAAGAAGTCATCACTTTGGTGAAGAATTCCACTGATGGTGTGAATAACAATAATATGAAGAGAAGACACCTCCTTGGACTCTGCCTGCACAGAGCAGCATCCCTTTGGCCTGGCTCATGGGGGCAAACAATTACAAGGGAGAGGGCCCGGCTGATCCTAGTTCCCTCCTCCAGAGGTGTGAAGAAAATGGCAAAGGTCAACTAGCTGTTTCCCCAGGGAATGGGGGTATGAGTGCACTCACTAGTGCACAGAGCACTGCTGGTTCTTGGGGGATGGGGTGGGAAGGGTGGTGTGAGGAGATAGAGACACAAACATGTGAGACTCAAGCTCCGTCTCCTGAGGCCACCCAAAGCGGAAGAAGCCCGTGTCCTGCCATAACCTGCCTTGTAAAAACATGTACATTTTTTCATAACATTTTGAGCAAGGTTTACATTAACTCAAGTTTCAGAGCAATGGTATGAAACTGGAACTCAATTACAAGAAAAAAACCTGAAAACACACACAAACGTATTGAGGCTAAATACCATGTTACAAAATAATGAATGGGTCAACAATAAGATCAAGTCAGAAATCAAAAGTTACCTTGAGCCGAAACCGGTTTGGCTCAGTGGATAGAGCGTCGGCCTACAGACTGAAGGGTCCCAGGTTCGATTCCGGTCAAGGGCATGTACCTGGGTTGCGGGCACATCCACCGTGGGAGATGTGCAGGAGGCAGCTGATCGATGTTTCTCTCTCATCGATGTTTCTAACTCTCTATCTCTCTCCCTTCCTCTCTGTAGAAAATCAATAAAATATATTTTTAAAAAAAAGTTACCTTGAGACAAATGAAAATGAACACATAACAAATCCAAATCTATGGGACACAGTGAAAGCAGTTCTAAGAGGGAAGTGCATAGCATTACAGGCCTAGCTCAAGAAGCAAGAAAACCACTGTTCTCAAAACTGCCTGGTACTCGCACAAGAACAGACATATACCAGGTGTACCAGTTAATAATGTACTTTTTTTTTCAGCAGATGGAGTTACACATATGTTGATATATATGCAATTTGATATGTATGCTGTTTTGTTGTATTAACAGCAAGCTTCAAAACCTCATGTCAAATTTGCAGAAGGTGTTAACATCATAGATATTTTTACGCTTAAAAATGTCGAATTTCGTGCCAAAAAAAAAGAGCATTTGCAGGAAGTTTTTAATTCATTACTTTATTTAGAAGAAAAGTGCTGCTAAAAGATATCGTATACTTCGGGAAGCTTAAGGTAAACATGCTTCATCTCAAGATACTTGTAAACGCTGGTTAAACACTTTAAAGGTGATGATTTCGATGTGAAAGACAAAGAACCTCCAGGTCACCCGAAAAAGTTTGAAGACCAACAATTACAAGCATTATTGGATGAAGATGCATGTCAAACTCAAAAGCAACTTGCAGAAAGAATAAATGTTTCTCAGCAAACAATTTCCGATCGTTTACAAGCAATGGGAAAGAATTTAAAAGAAGGAAAATGGGTTCCACTCCAAGACAAATGGAAAACCGAAAAGCCATCAGTAAAATGTTGCTCCAATGGGACAAAAGAAAGTCTTTTTTGCATCCAATTGTGACAGGAGATGAAAAGTGAATTTATTTTGAGAATCCCAAATACACAAAATCATGGATTGATCCAGGTCAACCATCAACATAGACTGCAAGGCCAAATCACTTCAGAAAGAAGACAATGTTCTGCATTTGGTGGGATCAGGAAGGTGTGGTGTATTATGCGCTTCCAAAACCAGGCGAAACCATTAATATTGATCACTACTGACAACAAATAATCCATTTGAACATTTTAATCGTGAAATTGAAGCAAAGCAATTCCTCCTTTGGAAAACTGCTGTTTGAACTACAGTAGGGCCTTGACTTACTGAGTTTAATTCGTTCCCTGATGGAGCTTGAAACTCAAATTACTCATATGTCAAATCATTAAAGTAAACGAGCGAGACACCTGATGCTGGGCTGATGTTGTGGCGTTCACTGTGACGTTCGCTGCGCCAACTAGCGGTGGGGTATCTGAAGCTGGCTTGTAACCTGAATTTTAGCTCGCAACTCAAAGCAAAAAATCAGCCAAGAGACGGCTCATATCTCAAAAAACTCGTTAGTCGGGACACTCGTAAGTCAAGGCCCCACTGTACTCAGTCATTCTTAGACAGTCTCTTATTCTGTAGGTCACCTCTGTTATTTTTAGACTAGTGGCCTGGTACACAAAATTTGTGCACATTGAAAGGGAATTAGAGAACGTCAGCTTGAGGCAGTCCGCGTTTCTGAAATTCAATGACATGAATTTTAGCTATTACTTTGCCAAATAAATGGAATTTACAGATATCATTTAAAAGAGCATTCAGCTTAATATTAAAAACTCTGGCTACCAAGTCAGGACTGTTTTCAACTTTTTGCCAGCGTTGCAAATTGTTTGCAATATCTGCCCATTTGGGGTTGCATGTCACGGTTATGAATAAATCCGGCTTTCCATACTTCGTCAAAATTGTTATAGCATCCTAATATCGCTGCTGCATATTTCTGGGGCTACCCTTCAAAAGATGATGGAAGTATTATCATTTTACCAATCAGCACATTGTCATTTTCAGATCTAGATTTGAGATAATCCATCAAACCACTATATTTTTCAACTCTCAACTTAGATTGGTTTGCTTTGATTAAATTTATCCGATTGGCCTCCATCTCTGAATATGAATCCACGATAAACTGTTAATTTTCCTGCATTTAAAATAGGATTGAACATGTCCCAAACAGAGAGATGAGATCCATAGCACTGCATTTTTGTGACTCGTGTCCTTACATTTTGCATTTTGTCTAGTATTATTGTCCATTACACTGTTGTCTCTGAGTCTTAATGCAATACCTGTTCCCCAGCCTTTTTCACCATGTGGAAAAAGAATAGGCTATGTCATTGCATCTAATGTAGGAAACAGGATATTGATTTGTTTCATTTTAGTGGCATTTGGATTATTGGGATCTGGTTTACAATGAATGAGCAAGTCCCTTTCAAAAGGAGGTTCTCCATCTTCATTTCTGAATATGACAGCAATCTCGGTTACACGGGGAGAATTATATCTACCTGGGTCACTGTTACGATCGTATTTAATTGCCATCGTTATTTCTGTGGGAGCAATACCTTTTGCTGCTGCTTTAGATTGGGCTTCCTTTTCTAGCTCAAGTAGCATCTTGTATGATTTTGTTAATTCATTTATTTCATGCATGAGGTTGTTGATGTTGATCATGAGTCTTTCTGAGCAGCCCTGGTTTTCTGGCATTGCTAATCTTTTACTTGTAAGCTCCGGCTGTATCCAAAATATAGAGTTGAGCAAACTTCCGAAAAACACCACCCAAAGGATGTAAAGTTCCAGTACAGTGATAAACTTGTCCGTGTATTCTAAAGCAGTATGGCCCATATCGTGATGGCGATGCAATATTTGCACCCATGGAAGCAAAACAACTATTTATGGACCGATGAAATTTTTACTGTCAGAATCTTCGTTTGTCATTCATCTTTTTAAGTATGCCGGGTAATCTGGAAAATGTATATCATTTGGACAGACTTTCCCTTTGCTACAACATCGAGTAAATTTCCCATCAGATGGTTTTTCATCAGAGAAATTTAGTGATAGGCAAAATTCACATCAAACAGTCATTCCACCACAACTGTGTTCGAGAGTTGCATCCTCATGTACTCCATTTTTGCTGAGAAGGCAGTTCCTACCAGTACTGGTAGTACTTATTGATGACTGTTCTCTAGACATATTCTGTCATCACCACCGCCTTCTTTCAACTTCAAAGAAACATTGGTCTTTAGACATTTTCCGTTGATAACGCCGGTGTTTTTCGGCATCAGAGTGACGTTTCTCCAGTAGCTGGTGTTCAGATACATTCTGTTGCGGGCGCTGCCTTTTTTCAAGATCAGATGTAAATTGCTCTGCGGACATTTTCTGTCGTGAACGCTGGCATCTTTTGGGTGCAGAGCTACGTTGTATCGACAGTTCTTTAGACATAGTCCCACCTCTCTACTGTCACAGTCTGAGATGCAGGTGAATGAGGGTCCTGGCTGTCAGGCCACTGAGAGCTGTCTGACCAAAGTCTGATTCTTTGGGAGTGGGACTTCCTCCTCCCTGCTGTCATTTTCCACAGCTGTGATAAGGAAGCTGGGTTGACAGAGGGAGCCGCACCCTCCAAGCCACCCTCTCTCTCGCTCTGCTCTATGTCCAGCGGTCTCCTGCTCTGCCAAGTCCTCCAAACCTCCCACTCTCCGCCCGCTCCCTCCTCTCCCGTTCTGCTCTCTACTGGCAAGGAGCCCGCGCTTGTGGCTAGGCATGGCTGCCCTCACCTCTGGGGCCCCGTGGTGGTCCCGGAAGCCCACGTGTGTGGCTTGGCGTGGCTGGCCTCACCTCCGAGGCCCAGCGAAGGTCCCAGGAGCCCATGGGCGTAGCTACAGCCTCGCCTCCCAGGCCGGCCATGGTCCCGGGAGCCCACAGCCACAGTTGCCTCCTGGGGTGCTTGACACCTGCATATGCAAATTAACCCGACATCTTTGTCAGTTTAATTTGCATACTCACTCTGATTGGCTAGTGAGCGTAGCGGAGGAATGGTTAATTTACATGTTTCTCTTTTATTATATAGAATAGTCCCTTGTTCTATAAAATAACTTTTAGTTTGAATAGAAAAAGATAAAAACTTAACTGTCTAACCTTGACAGCTAGCCATCTGACATAACAGGCTAATGCTGATACTGATAATATTCCCATATTCTCATGCCAAGTGTTTGTTCATTATGTATCCAAGTTTACAAAATATCTGCAAAAACAACTTACACAAAGCTCTTTGTAAAGTCTGCAGAAGGTCCAGAAAAACCATATTTGGGAGACAAAGAACTGGAAGCATATAAATAGAGAAAGCTTCCTCCATGTTTTTGGTTCAGAATTTGACAGAGATATTCTGCTCTGAACCCGCATACAATAAACGACTCCTAATTAACTGGCTTGTTAAGGTGTCTTGTATCTAGCTTGCTAATTTACGATACAACAAAATCACCAGAATGTTCCAAAAGACACGACAAAGTAATTTTGCTTCGTGATGACGCACCATCACATACTTCAAAACCAGTTAAAGACAAGTTAAAAGATCTTGCCTGAGAAGTATTAACCCACCCACTGTATTCACCAGGCCTTGCTCCTTCAGATTACCACTTCTTCTGAGCACATGCACTTTCTGAGCAGCACTTCAAAATTTACGAAGAAGTGGAAAATTGGATCTCTGAATCGTTTGCCTCAAAACAAGAAAAGTTCTATTGGGACAGTATCCACAAATTACCTGAAAGATATGGGAAATATGTAGCTAGCAATGGACATTACTTTGAATAAAGCACTTTCAGTGTTTCTCTTGAAATTATCATGTTTTCTTTGATTACAAAATCCGCCATTATCAACCGGTACACCTAGGAGACCAATGGAAGAGAGAACCCAGAAATTGGCCCAAGTCGTAACGCTCAATTAATATTTGACAAAGGAGACAAGAGCATACAATGGAGGCTAGACAGTCTCTTCAATAAATGGTTTTGGGAAAATTGGACAGATACATGCAAAAAAGAAACCTGAAACTTGACCACAAACATACACCATACACAAAAATAAACTCAAAATGGATAAAGGACTTTAACATAAGATGGGAAACCATAAAAACCTTCGAGCAAACCACAGGCAGCAAAATATCAGACACTTGTTGTAGTAGTATCCTTACTGATACAGCTACTAGGGCAATGGAAATTAAGGAGAAAATAAACAAATGGGACTACACCAAAATAGAAAGCTTCTGCACAGCAAAAGAAACCATCAACAAAACAACAAGAAAGCCCACTGCATGGGAGACCATATTTGCCAATGTTATCTCCAATAAGGGTTTAATCTCCCACATTTACAGGGAACTCATACACCTTAACAAAAGAAAGATAAACGGCTTCACAGGGGAGTTTTACCAAACATTCAAGGAAGAACTAAAACCAATCCTCCTCAGACTACCACAAAAAATTCAAGAGGAAGGAACACTTCCAAGCTCATTCTATGAAGCCAGCATCACCCTAATACCATAACCAGGCAAAGACAGCACAATGAAAGAGAATTACAGGCCAATATCCCTCATGAACACAGATGCCAAAATCCTCTACAAAATCTTAGCAAATTGGATCCAGCAGTACATCAGAAAGATCATACACCATGACCAAGTGGGATTTATCCCAGGGATGCAAGGATGGTACAATATCCATAAATCAATAAACGTGATATATCACATAAACAAATTGAAAGAAAAAACCACACAGTCTTATCAATTGATGCAGAAAAAGCATTTGACAAAATCCAACACCCATTTTTGATAAAAACTCTCAACAAGGTGGGAATAGGATCATACCTCAACATAATAAAAGCCACATATGACAAACCCACAGCCAACATCATACTCAATGGACAAAAACTAACACCATTTCCCCTAAGAACAGGAACAAGACAGGGATGCCCACTCTCACCACTCCTGTTCGATATAGTACTGGAAGTATTAGCCACTACAATGAGACAAGAAGAAATAAAAGGCATCCAAATTGGAAAAGAAGAAGTAAAACTGTCCTTATTTGCAGATGACATGATATTAAACATAAAAAACCCTAAAGACTCCATCAAAACTATTAGACTTAATACATGAATTTGGCAATGTAGCAGGAGATCTGGTGATTGTGATGCTACTACTCACAGCAGCGTTTGAGGCGGTGGCCCAGATGTTTAGGACAGATAGTTTCAATGAACAAGAGGCAAAGCGAACTCTAGTTTGCCTGGTCAGAGTCCTGAGAAGCATAGCTTTCAGTTTCAATGCCAAGACCAGCTTCATGATGCTGTTTTAGTGGATATACTCATCCTATTTGCCAATTCTCCGGTAGGCATTTGAGCTATGGCACCGTGATCCAGCCTGTACCACACCTGTGCTCAAGCTGATGGCTGAATTCGGTCATAATAAATCCCAGCAACTCCCATTTGATGTCTCTTTCCCAGTGGCATCTTACTCTTCAGAGAAACGAGCAAGATGATAACAATGTATGGCAATCGCATGCTGACACTAGGAGAGGTCTCAAAAGATCAGGTCTATACACTGGAGCTCAAGGGCATCCCCATCTGCTTCTCCATGCTGAAGGCTACTCAGTGGGAACAATGTCAACTTTGGGATCTTCTATCTCTATGGAGACAATGCCCTAGACAGCGCTCTCCAGACCTTCATCAAGCTGCTCCTCTCTATTACCTAAAGTGTTCTCCTGGATTAACCTAAGTTCAGTGAGTCTTACTGTTCACTACTGGAAGGCCTGACACAGGACCACAACTTTATTGCAAGCCTGGAACCTCATATCATCATGTACAGTCTCTCTTCCATATCTGAAGGACTAACTGTACTTGATACCATGGTATGCACAGGCTGCTGGACCACATCATGACATAACCTCTTCAAGCAGCTGTTGCATAGCAACAAAAAGACGACAATGCCCCTGCACCAGGAGAGTGACTGTTTTCTGCATATTATGCAGCAACATGCAGAGATGATCCAGCAGATGCTATCAACGGTGCTGAGCATCATCATCCTGGAAGACTGTAGGAACCAGTGGTCTATGTACCATTCCCTACTTGGCTTAATACTTCTTAATGAAAAGTATGTTTCTGACCTAAGGAACAGCATTGGAACAGCCTGACTCCAGAGAAGCAGCAGGCTATGCGGCTGTGTTTCAAAAACCTGATGGACCCAGAGGTGTCTCAGCACTCAATTCGTTGTCACCTCTCCCGGCCCCCCCTCTCTCCTCACCCTCTCCCCAGATTCCACTGGTCCGCACCTTCTCCCTCTCTTCAGCAAAGGTGAGTGTCTGTATCTGAACTGTCCTATGAGCAGGGTTCAGTGAAAACAAAGAAACAAACAAACCCCGGCCGGCCGTGGAAACGCTCCTCACTTACCAGCACTGCATGATCTGGCTGCCCTCTTTAGGCTCAGTCCTCCGTAATCACAGAATCCAAATCTCAAATACCCCGGCGCAGGGAATCCCGCGGAACTCCTTGCCCCAGTCAGGGGCTGTGTCTGTCCCAAGAGACGCGGCTGTCTGCCACGCGGTCTCCCTCCGACCTCTGGGCTCAGAGGTCTGGCAAACTTTCCTGCCCAGATCCCTGGTTTTTTT
>NW_005877827.1:0-8258 GCF_000147115.1 Myotis lucifugus | reverse complement strand
AGTATCATCACTTTAACATAACAGAAGTTCAAATACAGTCCATTTGGATGTTCAGCAGGTGGCTTTCCACGTGGTGACTCAGAGACTTAGGATCCTTCCATCTAGTGACTCTGCCAGCTCTGACCTCCGGCCTCCTAGTCCTCCTCTGTATCTTCTGCATCAGGCCAGCCGATGAGAGAAGGGAGGTGGTGGAGATTGCTCCTGAGAAGCTTTTATGGGCCAGGTTTAAAAGTGGCATTCATCTCCACTTCCAGCACATTCCATTGCCTAGAACTCAGTCACTTGGCCACAACTGCCTGCCAGGGAGACTAGGAAACATAATCTAGATGTGTGCCCAGGAGGAAAATTAAATGAATTTGATGAATGTCTACTAATCTACCAAAATGCTTAACCTTCCTCATATTAAGCAAAATGTAAATTAAATTAAAACTCCAAGGTGTACCATTTTCCATCTACCAGATTGACAAAGATAAAAAGTTTGATAACAAGGAGACATATGTAATACTATATGTAATACTTTAAACCATTAAAAAAATGAAAAGAAAAAAAAAAGATTTCCACTCTGAAAAAAAACCCGTTTGATAACACAATATAGAGAAATAGGCACTCCCATACAAGAGTGGGTTAGAAGGAGGATTGGTATGTCCTCTATGGAAATTTAGTTATAATGTTTGCTGCTGGTGAAGGGAACTCAGTGACTGGAACACAAAAATAGGAGAGAGACTTATTTTTCACTATATACCATTTCACACTTTTTCAGTTTCACCATGGGCTTGTATTATCTGTTCAAAAATAATTGTTTAAAAAAATAAAAAGTATTCCTTCATAAAGTATGTACCAGGCATATTCCTAAATGGTAGGTCACAACAGTAAGCTAGACAGTAACCCATGTTTAATTTACCCCCCAGTTCTCAACTTTTCCTATTGGTCCTCTTATTTCTATACTAGAGGCCCGATGCACGAAATTCATGCAAGGGGCTCAGCCCTTGCAGCCCAGGCTTTGTCCGGAAGGTCGTCCAGAAGGTCATTCGGCTGTCCCGTCTAATTAGCATATTACGCTTTTATTATTATAGATACTCAAATTGAAAAGTTTTTCTTTGTGAAATTACCAAGTTTCTCCTGATGGTCTTGGTTCTCATTCCTTCCATATTAATAACTGATTAAGTTCTAAATATTCTTTTCCATTATTTCCCTTCAAATATCTTCAATTTCCATAACTGCACACAATCTAATTTTCAATCCCACAAGAAAAGACAACCATACATAGCAGTAGTGATGGTGGTGGTGGTGGTTTCAGTGCAGGAGGCTTATCCCTAAAAGGATGGAAGTAATTTCCTTTGAAATTAAATAATGCTGGCTACTATCTTCTTTTGTTTTACAGACTAATATTTGTATATCTGTTACTTCAAAGACCCAGTGAAAGCTAAACATTTTATCTTCCTGTAGAAAGTTATAAATACTCTTTATACAAATGAGGGAAGCAGAAAAGTCTAAAGAAGAAAAGAATCATCATCCCTAATCTCTCTTAGTTCAGGAGTTGAGAATGAAGCAAGGTCCAGATGTTTCTAGGAAAACCCGGCTTCATGGAGTGCCGTTCTCTCAGGGACTCACAACCAGCCAGCATCAGGTCCCCAGCCTCGTAAGCACAGAAACCTGAATTTTTCAGCACATGTTGTGAAGCCTCCTCTTAAGATAGACTGATATTAGCCAAGCTAAAAACTAAGTCCCTGAAAAGGTTTCATTTATTATTGACTACAGGGCTCTAGCATCAGCCCCACTTGATGGCCTCCTGTCATGCCATTCCTACCTGTGCATTCTTTGCTCCTGCCCTCAGGCTCACCTGCCCCTCCCAGCACCACAGAGTCTTGAGCATCACACCTTTGCATATGCTGCTTCCTCAGCCTTCAGGCCAGTGCAGCCCTCCTTAACCTCCAGGTTCCAGCCAGGGACCACGCCACCCGTGCTTTCTCCAGGCTCCTCGTCAGGATGACTGATTCCCGTTAGCATTTTGTGTGTGCTCTTCTACCTGATAGCCTGCTCTGTGTGTGCTCGACTCTCCTGCTCTCCATAAGCTCTTGGGGATAGGAAGTGTTTTCCGTTTCTCTCGTGCTCTCGATCTCCTGTCCTTGTCAGTGCTTTGCCGCCCCCTCCCATAGTCCTTCCTGGCTCCTGGTGCACCGTTGTGTTTTTCAGGTGCATACCCAGACCACAAGTCTGCCTGACGACTTTTGACAAATTTGGGTGTAGCCAGTTCGAGTGTTTGCCACGACAGCTCACCTGCGACCAGGTCCGAGATCCTGTTTGTGACACGAACCACATGGAGCACAGCAATCTCTGCACTTTGTACCAGCGAGGGAAGAGCCTCTTGTACAAAGGCCCGTGCCAGGTACAGTTGTATAGCTGACAAGCCCAAGTCACAGAGATAAAATTGCTTTTACAGATGAATCAGCAGGAAGACCACTCGAGGGTCTTCTATGAACCCTGCCCCATCCAGAGAACTCGGCCCTCTACTAAAAGGAACCATCCCCAGACAGCCTTTTCCTCCCAACTCCGGAGGACTTCCTTGCTAGTGTGTGTGCCTTTGCCCATCTAGTGTACCAGCAAGGAGAGAGAGTGGCTTCTTATAGGAAAAGAATTTGAAGTTTCCCCCCTCGGCATGAGTCGGCACCATTTCCACTTTCCGTAGTTCTGTGGGCCCTCACTGGAAAACAAATCAGGAAGAATGGGCATTAAAACAACCAAGAAAGCCGAAACCGGTTTGGCTCAGTGGATAGAGCGTTGGCCTGCGGACTGAAAGGTCCCAGGTTCAATTCCGGTCAAGGGCATGTACCTGGGTTGCGGGCACATCCCCAGTAGGAGATGTGCAGGAGGCAGCTGATCGATGTTTCTCTCTCATCGATGTTTCTAACTCTCTATCTCTCTCCCTTCCTCTCTGTAAAAAATCAATAAAATATATTTAAAAAAAAAAAAACAACCAAGAAAAGAGTTCTTTTCCAAACACTCTTCCAATGAAGTCCCTATCACATCACTGTAATCAGAAATTTCTCTAAGACAGTGTCTTTGTATCAGTTTATCTTTGTGTCTTGTAAGGTTGTGGAATCTGTATTCATGTTTTCATGTTTTAAGAGTAACCTCACGGACAACCCCACTGAGGCTCCCGCACACCACTGATCTGTGTGCCGGCCCCTCTCCCCGGGAAGCCTCTGCCCACAGCCAGCTAACACCTGGCATGGTTGCTCCTCATTTCCTGGTCCTCATTGTCAGGAAAATCCCTTCCTCAGTTAGTCTCCCCCGGGAGCTTGTGTTCTGATACCTGCTACATTGAGTTCCAGTCTTCTCTTCTCTTGTGCCTCTTCCTGGCTATTTTTCTCTCAGAGTCCTTACCTGCTAATGGATCTAGAGCAGTGGTTCTCAACCTTCCTAATGCCGCGACCCTTTAATACAGTTCCTCATGTTGTGGTGACCCCCCAACCATAGAATTATTTTCGTTGCTACTTCATAACTGCAATTTTGCTACTGTTATGAATCGTAATGTAAATATCTGATATGCAGGATGTATTTTCATTGTTACAAATTGAACATAATTAAAGCATAGTGATTAATCACAAAAACAATATGTAATTATATATTCAATATGTGTTTTCCAGTGGTCTTAGGCGACCCCTGTGAAAGGGTTGTTCGACCCCCAAAGGGGTCTCGACCCACAGGTTGAGAACCGCTGCCCTAGAGTCTCTCGGCCCCACAGATCTCTCCACTCTTCCTTCTCCTTATCCCGTACCCAAGTGTGAAATGATAAAGCCTCCATATTTGCATGAAGATTGATTTTGTTTTCTTCAAACGGGCACTTCTGGAATGATGGAAGTCTGAGGGAGTGGGAGTTTTATCTCCTATCGGTTCACACGAGTGAGCACCAAGTCCCAGAACGGCTGAGAACAGTCATCTCCTCAGTTCATTTTGGGACAGCCCACTTGTCCCCCTCCACCATGTCGAGCCCACCTCAGGAGCTTCATTAAGAGGGTCCCCAGAGCTTATATCTGCATCTTTTCTCCTTCCTGAAAGTAGGGAGACCTACTGTATGGCCTCAGTTAGGAAAAGTGCACCATACAGGTTTCCAGGCTAAGTGTGGTTATTCGCCCTCAGCCCTTCTGCAGAGCCACGGAGCCCGTCTGTGGGCACAATGGGGAGACCTACAGTAGCGTGTGCGCAGCCTACTCGGACCGCGTGGCAGTCGATTACTATGGGCCCTGCCAGGCCGTCGGGGTCCTCTCAGAGCACAGTTCTGTCACGGAGTGTGCTGCTGTGAAGTGTCCTTCGCTCTCGGCAGCTGAGTGCAAACCCATCGTCCCACCCGGTATGTGGGGTGGGGTGGGGTGGGATTGGGAAGCCTTGATTATCTGCCTCCAGACAGTGAGTCCCTGAGGAGAGAGTTACGAGCTTATTTAAAAATTTCAAAAAAAATCTTAACTCTACCTGATACTGATTAGGTGCGTAACTCTGGGTTGACCTTAAAAAGCTGTGGATTACCTTAGACATCATCTGGTCCAGTGGTTTTAAAACAATACGGCCAACTTTTTTCAAGCAAAATCTCATACCGAACACCTATATGTAAACAGATAAAACAGTATTTAATTACTAAAATTATGATTATTTGTTCAAATGCATAATGTTTACTTTTTAAAATATATATTATCATAAAGTTAATGAACAAAGAATTAGTAATTAACGAATGAATAATTGAAGTAGTTTTGATGAACACAAACATTTGAAATTGAGAGAAGGCCTAACCCACATGGTCCAGGAGAAAAACAAAAGACAGTTGTTGTCTTAGATTGGCCTTAGGATCCAATTTAGTTGTTTTAGTTGCATATAATGGAAGAAGTCTTGTAAAAAGACTATTATAAGCGATAACAGTTTTCTTAAACAACTTCCCTTACAGTCTCTTACTCTTCAGTTAAACAGAGCAGGCAGAAGAGACTTTACCCCAAGTCAGAACAGATTAGTGCGCAGACCAGCAAGTCCATTCCTCCACCCATGAATTCATCAATTGTTTTTTGAGCTTCCACTATGTGCCAGATCCTCTTCTAGGCACTGGGGGCTCAGCAGTGAGT
The DNA here is from genome assembly GCF_000147115.1 of Myotis lucifugus. Classification (NCBI taxonomy): domain Eukaryota; kingdom Metazoa; phylum Chordata; class Mammalia; order Chiroptera; family Vespertilionidae; genus Myotis; species Myotis lucifugus. The sequence continues at coordinate 3,150 of NW_005877827.1, read as the reverse complement.
AAACCGAAGCCCCCTTCCTCCTGGAGACCTTGTTCTGATATGCTGTTGGGTTTTTTAACAGTTTAAAATAATTTTTAAAGTTATATTAGAGTTAAGCACCCATGGAATCCCTGAAGTACCTGCTCCCTTGTTTTGCAGGTAGAAATCAAAAGCCCAGGAGAGCACTTGCCAGGGTCACAGTGGGGTTGAGGCGAGGCAGGGCTAGGCTTCGTGTCTCTCTGTGCTGCCTCACACCACAGCCCCTCACCCTGAGAAGTGGTAAAGGGTGAAGCGGGCATGGAGGAAGGATTTGGGTAAATGTATGGATTGTAAGACCCCGGGTTGGTCAGGGGACCTAAAGTGCAGTCATCAGGGAGGCCAGCTGCAACTCTCCTAGCACAGAGCGAAGGGTTGGTCCTGTCCCCAACTGTTTTGTGTTCTTGGTTCTAATTCTGACCACAGATGACATGGTTTCTGTTGCACAGGTGCTTGTTGCCCATTATGTGCTGGGATGTTAAGAGTTTTATTTGACAAAGAAAAACTGGATACAATTGCCAAGGTAAGTTGCTTTATATGTTGGGTGGAAACCTTATTGGTAAACCGCTGTAATCCTTCAGAGTAGAGTGTGTTGTCCCAGTTATAGATGAAGAGACTGATTTGCAGAGAAGCAGCTTGCCCGAGGCCATTCAGCTCGTAAGCGGTGGAACGAGGGTTTGAACTCCAGCTGTCTGGCTCCCGATCCTGGGCTCCCTTCCTCACACCCTGGCTGGGTGGCAACCTTGCTCCGGGCAGCACAGCGAGCCTTTCTGGGAAAGGTCCCCTCCTGGCACAGGAAGCAGGTTAGGGCTAGAGGCAAAACCAGGCGGCCAGAGACTGGTAGCTGCCAGATGGTCTCGGGGTTGCCTGCCCTCTCACGGCCCCATTCCCTGTGGGCTGCTTCCAGAGCCAGCCACCATCCCGTGAGAGTTCTGCCTCTTTTCTTTTTCTGTGCCATCGCTTTTACTGCCCACTGTTAACGAATGAATCATTGAAGTACAGGTACACAAAGCAGGTGGAAACAGGGCTCCCAGACATGTAGCAGCCAGTACCTGTCACTGCCTCGAAATTACCCCCATCTCCCCATTGTCCTCAGAACAGTCACTTTGAAACAGTGCTTCTGGTGCGAGTGCTTATTTTAGCAACAGAGCTCCAAGTCAGGCAAAACCTCATCGGCATCAACTTCAAATCCAGCTGCAGGGCCCTGCCCTGACGGGTTCCTTGGCCAAAACAGCCCCTTGGCTTAGGCAGTAATGAGGAATTCTTTTTTTCTGATAATAGAAATTTATTTTCTCTTTCTAGGTAACGAACAAAAAGCCAATAACGGTTCTGGACATACTTCAGAAGATCCGCATGCACGTGTCCGTCCCACAGTGTGACGTATTTGGATACTTCAGCATTGAATCCGAAATAGTGATCCTGATCATTCCTGTCGATCATTATCCCAAAGCTCTGCAGGTGGGGTTCAGCATACAGTTGTGCGGCATGTTGTCAACTTCAAGTTTGGTGGACTTGGCAGGGGGTGGGCACAGACCAGCATGGGGAGGATCAGGTGGTGAGGAGAGGAAAGGAGGCATTTCGGCAGGGCAGGAGGGAGAAGCTGGCGGTGTCTGAGGGACAGAGCTGCACCCGCGAGCACTTTGCCAGGTGACGGGCCAGGTACACATTTGACAGCAGAATGCTGAGTCGGGGAGGGGAGAGCTTGAGATGCTGTCACTCTAAGTGTGGGCAGATGGAATGCATCTGCTCATCCTACAGACAAGGCAGCTGGGCCCAGGGAGGCAAGGGAGTGGCAGGTCGCACAGTGACAAAGCAGAACAGACTCCTGTCTCCTGAGTCTGTGCTCCCACTGGGGAGGAGGAGCTGGTCTTGTGGGCCCCAGTTTTTCTTCCCCACAATATCGAGGTGAACCTCACTCACATAGACCCCCAAGTTTCAGCATCAAAATAGTGAGGGCCCAAGCGAAGGGGGGAATACAAGCGACCTCTAAACTGCCATCATTAGAAAGTTTGTTCAGCCTAATTACTTGCCTCTAATTGCTCCTTCAGCAATTAGATGTGTGAACAGGCATGAAAGTCCGTTCCCTGTGACTGTGTTTAACCATGAAAGCTAATGTCTGAATGTGGATAAGCAGTGACAGGATTGTGGAAAAAGAAGGGACAGTGGCATTGTGGATCCTTTCATTTCTGATTTGATTTCCATTGATGCTGTTATTATTATTATTATTTTTTTTGCTTAAAGTATTACAAAGGGTATTATATATGTGTCCTTTTTCCCCCCACCCTTGACAATCCCCTGGCTTCCCCTACCCCCCAGTGTCTTATGTCCATTGGTTATGCTCATATGTATGCATACAAGTCCTTCGGTTGATCTCTTACCCCCCTCCCTCCTGCCCCCCACCCCTCCCCAGCCTTCCCGCTGCAGTTTGACAATCTGTGTGAGGCAGCTCTGCCTCTGTATCTATTATTGTTCAAAAGTTTATAATGGTCTCTATTATCCATGAATGAGTGAGATCATGTGGTATTTTTCCTTCATTGACTGGCTTGTTTCACTTAGCATAATGCTCTCCAGCTCCATCCATGCCGTTGCAAATGGCAAGAATTCCTTCTTTTTTACAGCAACATAATATTCCATCATGTAGATGTACCAGGGTTTCCTAACCCATTCATCTACTGATGGGCACTTAGGCTGTTTCCAGATCTTAGCTATGGTGAATTGTGCTGCTAGGAACATAGGGGTGCATATATCCTTTCTGATTGGTGTTTCTGGTTTCTTGGGATATATTCCTAGAAGTGGGATCACAGGGTCAAATGGGATTTCCATTTTTAGTTTTTTGAGGAAACTCCATACTGTCTTCCATAGTGGCTGCACCAGTCTGCATTCCCACCAGCAGTGCACAAGAGTGCCTTTTTCTCCACATCCTCTCCAGCACTTGTCGTTTGTTTTTTTTTATATAGAACGCCACTCTGACAGGTGTAAGATGGTACCTCGTTGTTTTGATTTGCATCTCTCGGATGATTAGTGACTTTGAGCATGTTTTCATATGTCTCTTGGCTTTCTGAATGTCCTCTTTTGAAAGGTGTCTATTTAGATCCTTTGCCCATTTTTTGATGATGCTGTTATTATTTATGTAAT
>NW_005877826.1:0-8261 GCF_000147115.1 Myotis lucifugus | reverse complement strand
ACTAAACTTTATGAGGGCCTATCCTAATATATAAAAACCCAGGGTCTGTAACAACCAAAGGCTTTACCGAACACCAGAAGTCAGTCCTGCAGTCAGTGCTTGGTTGCCGTGGTGATCCAGCACTGACTGCCACCTGTTTGGGTGTAGCAACCCAGCACTGACTGCCAAGGGAGCTGTGGATCAGGCCCAGAGAAAGGCCTGGAGAGAGAGGCAGGGTCTGATCCACAGCCTCCGTGGCAACTGTTGATCAGCTGTTGCCTCTCTTTCTCTCGGGGCTTTACCAGCAGCCATGCCTCTGTTTCTCTCTGGGCCTCCTCGGGGGCTGCTTATCAGCCCCACCTCTCTGATCAGGCCCAGAGATAGGCCCAGAGATGCTGACTGGCATAGAAACTGACCAATCAGAACCAAATCTGGGTGAACTGTGAGGAGCCAATGGCTGCCTAGGAGGCAGAGCTTTTGACACTGTCTGGCATAGAAACCATCAATCAGAACCAAATTTGGGTGAACTGTGAGGAGCCAATGGCTGCCTAGGAGGCAGAGCTTTTGATGCTGACTGGCATAGAAACTGACTAATCAGAACCAAATTGACCGGCAGGGGAGGGCAGTTGGGGGTGAGATCAGGCTGGCCGGGGAGGGCAGTTAGGGGCGATTAGGCAGGCAGGCAGAAAGGTTAGGGGTGATCAGGCAGGCAGGCAGAGGGGTTAGGGGCAATCTGGCAGGCAGGCAGAGGCAGTTAGGGGCAATCAGGCAGGCAGAAAGGTGAGCGGTTAGGAGCTAGCAGTCCCATATTGTGAGAGGGATGTCTGACTGCTGGTTTAGGCCTGATCCCACAGGGATCGGCAGTCGGACATCCCCCAAAGGGTCCCTCATTGGAGAGGGTGAAGGTTGGGCTGAGGGAACCCCCCTCCATGCATGAATTTTGTGCACCGGGCCACTAGTATTTTATAATGAATATCTTGAATTAAATATTAGACTCATTTACTTCTTAAGATCTAAAGTTTTAAGTTAAACTAATAAAAATACCATGTAGACTTAAACAATTTTATGTAATAAAAGGCTAGTATTTAAATTGACCAAACAACAGAACAACCAGTCACTATGATGCGCACTGACCACCAGTGGGCAGACACTCAACACTCAATGGTGGTCAGTGCACTCCCACAGAAAGAGTGCCGCTCAGCCAGAAGCCATGAGTTGGGCTCATGGCTGGTGAGTGCAGCGGTAGTCGCAGGAGCCTCTCCCGCTTCTGCAACAGTGCTAAGGATGTCTGACTGCCGGCTTAGGCCCCGACTGCGAGAGGAATGTCTGACTGCCGGCCCCCGGGATAGGGTCTAAGCCGTCAGTCAGACATCCCCCCAGGGCTCCTAGACTGCGAGAAGATGCAGGTTTAGGGACCCCACTGTGTGCACGAATTTCATGCACTGGGCCTCTAGTATGTTATAAAGAAGAAATAGCTATTGGAAAAGTATTTTACATTAGAAATAGGTTCTATTTTGTTTTGATTAAGCTTCTATTTCTTTCCACACACATTATTACATAATTTAAAAAATGGAGGGTAGATTGTTCAAATTTATTAGGCTGTAAGTAATCAACTTTTGGATTTATTGATTTGTACTTATTTTTATTTTACCTTTTAAAAAATTTTATTGAGCTTATTTGCTGAGTTAAAATAAATTTCTTAAGATGGTAACAGATATTTTTATTTTCAGCTTTACATAATTTCTGAAATAGGCATTCATATTATTTTATTCTGAGCACAAACTTAGCTGTATTCACAAAGTTTTGATGTGCCATATTTTCAGGTTTTGGGTTTCTTAATTTTATTAAATTTATTGGGGTGTCATTGGTTAAAAAAATTATATAGGTTTCCAGTGTACAAATGCATATTTTCAATTCAAAATATTTGGTAATGTCTATTGTGATTTCTTCATTGACCCATGGCTTATGTAGCAATGTTTTGCATAATTTATAAACATTTGAGAAAATTTTTAGCAGTAGATTTATTATCAAGTTTTGAAATTGATTGATACTTGTATATCTCACCATATAGTCAACTGATGTAACTGTATCAGATGTATTTTTTTTTAAAGGTGTATCTGTGGTAGTGGGTATAGTGTTTTGGGTATGTCAGGCCCATTTAACAATTAATCATATTTGCTCAAATCTTCTAGATACTTATATTGTATATTACATATAAATAGAAATTTAAAGAAATGGGATAGAGATGAAATAAACATTATAAATGCTTTACTAACCATAAGATAATATGATCATTAACTAACATTTAAACAGACAAATATACAGTAACAGAATTTCTCTGTTAGTAAAGCTATCTATCACCTAGTTTCTTGATACTTTCTACATTTTTGCTTTTATCAACCTTTGGTCAGTTGTGATGAGATTGACAGTGCTTCTCCGACAAAGAGCTTGTATATGAGTTCGTGTGTCTGTGTGTTGGGAAGTGGTTGTCAGGTATGCTGTTTTCTTATTTGCTTGAGTTCACCTTATTAGAATTATTTCACTCAGTGTTTCTATGCAAGACAATTCTGAAGTTACTTGTCCAATGGTGAAGGTTACAGTAGGTAAAACTAGGCAATGGACACCATACACACCTTCTCATCTGAGCATATACATGTGAACTGAAATATGTCACAAAACACAGAAAGCGAACAGGAATGCCCCTCCTTTCTACCTTGCATCACTACACAGCAGGGGCCAAGAGTGAGAGCTGACCTGAGGCCCAGGAGAGGGCAACAGAGACTGCTTTATTGAACACTGTCATGCTTCCTTAGTGTGCTCCTTGGTATATCAATCCAATAGCCCTGTGAATCATCCTGTACAACTGTTTTTTGGATCCCCTCATTAAATGCTGCTTAAGCTGTGTTCCTTCCACTCATTGAAGCTGAGATGTCTCCATTTCAGACCTCCTGTGGCTTTGAGATTGTCTTGAGTGACTTCCTGGTCAGGGTCCCTTAGATATGCACAGGGATTTTCAGGTTCCAAAACACTATCACATACACTACCTCATGCAATTTTTGCAATAGCCCTCTCAGATAACAGGATGTCAAATATGCTCACTTTCTACTCATGGACACTGGAAGTTAGGGATGTTAATTGACTTGCTGGATCCAAGACCCCCATTTGGTATGTAGCAGACACTGGACAAACCAGAACCCGGGTCTCCCAATGATAGAGATTTCATAAAACCTCACCACTCTAGGTCTATATGCATCCACTTTGGAGGCACAGCTCTCTCATACTTCCTTTCAACTCCAAAGTGCTGTGACATTGTCAGCATTTCATCAACACTTTCTTTATCTAAACTACTTTGGCAAGTAAATCACTACTTAGCTTAGTTTAGGCTGTTTCACATTTGGAGGCTAGTGTGGTGACCTTAGTAAAATAACGTGGGGGCAGTTAATAGTGTCTGAGATTGTTAACAGCGGGGAGCTATCACAATATTCTAATAAGAAGGGATCCAGATACTCACAAGGTCCACAGCCATTTCCAAGCACTGACAACAGCTGGCTTACCTCACTGGCGACGCTTCTCTTCTGCAAATAAAACTTTAGGTTCTATTACATTTCCTCCCCTAACAGGTTACTTTCTGATGTCTAAGGAGATAAAACGTTAACACCAACTTTTCTGAAAACCTGGTTTTTCTTTTCCCATAAGGGAGGGCGCCATCCAATAAAGAATGTAAAGTGTCTAGTGACAGGGAAGAGCCCAGCTCAGTTGTCCAGAAGAGGCTGGGCAAACAGAACCAGACTGTCACTCCAACTGAGATGTGGCCAAGGAGTCCCAGCAACTCAAGGTCTTTTGGGAAAGCCACAAATAAGAAGAGAAGGGCCCTCATTGAAGTTGTTTACCTAAAGTCAGAAGGAAGGAAGGAAGGGAAGGCATGTCCTCAAAATTTCCATAATGGTTAGAATGGTTCTATTTAGTTCTAAACTCATGGCTAAAACGGGTCCACTTTTCCAGGGTGCCTTCTCCCGGAGGCCAGCTGCGCTGGGGGGTCTGGACTGTCACTAGTTCTCCTAACCCAAGTGCCCTGCGAGGGGTATGCCCTCAAGTAGCCGCTCAGTGAGTGCATGTTGATGATGGAGGTGCTGGTCTGGGGAGGGCGGGGGCTGAATACTGGCCGGATACAGGGCAGATTTCCGAGGAAAACCGCACCTCCCAGCGCTGCTGGTCCAAACACCCCCATGAAGAAAGCGCAGAGCTAATGGCTGGGGAACAGAAATGAAGTGACAGGCGCTGGGTTCGACCCTTGGCATGCTTTATGCCATTTAGATGGCAGCTCGGTGAGGTAAGGCTAAGGGCGTTGCCATTTCACAGAAGAGGAAAGGGATGCAGGCAGGGCTCCTCACTTTCCCCACAGCTAAGAAGTTTCCAGGATTAGAACCCAGGCTGGTGGAATGCCCAGACCTCTTTCTGGCACTCGGATCAGCGCCCCGTCCTCACACAGCCAGTCCTGGTCAGCAGGGAAGGCAAGGACTTCATGCTGCGCCACCTTCGCATCTGCGCTCTCCCAGAGGGGTTCGCAGAGCCCCGTGTCCTCGACCTCTCACAGCTGAGCCCACTGGAAACGAACCCCCAGGATGCGGGGATCCGGAGGCTGCGTCCCTGCTGGAGCCGCTCCCCACGCCCGCCCGCCCGCCCGCCAGCCCGCATCTCACCCCAGGCAGCCGGCAGCGCGAGCAGCATCAGCACCGCCAGGAGGGCTCCTCCCGAGCAGGAGAGAGAGGGCGCTGGCAGCCACGGGGGCTCAGGGCTCCTCGCAGATCGGGCTCCCATCTTCCCCGGCACCTCTAGGAACCCGACCTTCGCGGGAAGAAAATCCAAGTCACTAGAAAGCGCAGCTCAGAGGACGGAGACCACAGTCAAGGCGGTGCGCCCAGGATCTGAGGAGCGCAGTTGGGGTTCCGGAACAAAAAGCTTTTGACCACAGCTTCCCCTTAATGGGCGGGGGAGGCCATGCCAGCTCCCAATATGCATTGTTTCTAGCAAGTTTGTCCAAACTCCACCTGCAGGTCCCTTAAATGGGATCACTCTAGCAGAACTTCAGAGCCTCTGTGTGCTCTGCCTGCCTGGGTGGGCAGGTCCAAGCGGTGGCTTCTCCAGCTCCACTCCCTTATGCTCCTGCCTGACTTTTGTCCTTTGCAAAAATGTGCGTGAGTAGGTCGGCTCCCTAAATGCCTGCTGTCTGTGTTGACAGTTACAGCAACATGTGCAGGGTACAGGGACGATGAAGAACCCATTGCTCTATGTTGAATTGAGATATACTGAGCCACTGAACAATTTTTTTTAAAAGGGCGTGACTAAATCAGATTTGAATTTTTAAAATATAATTCCATCTGTCATAGGGAGACTGGATTGGAAAGGGCAATAGTGGGTGGAGAGACCAGCAAGGAGGGGTTGCCATCACCTAGGGTACTTTTGGTGGTGGCCTTGACTAGATAAAATAGACAATTAAACGATATTGGATGTGGAATAAACCAAATATTTTGCATTGGATTTTGGTTACTTCCCTTCTTAAAGTTAGTGGCTAGAAAAATAAGATCAGCCCTGGCTGGTTTGGCTCAGTGGATAGAGCGTCGGCCTGTGGACTGAAGGGCACATGCCTGGGTTGTGGGCTTTATCCCCAGTGGGGGATATGCAGGAAGGCAGCCAATCCAATGATTCTCTCTCATCATTGATGTTTCTCTCTTTCCCCTCTCCCTTCCTCTCTGAAATCAATAAAGATATATTTTTTTTAAAAAAGAAAAATAAGATCAACAATTCACCCCAGGATTCTAAATGAATGGTTTTACCATTTATTGGAATTGAAAAATACGGGATGGGACATATTTGGAGCATGGGGCTAAGAGTTCAAGGATGAAATGGGTGTGTGTGGTCGGCTGAATAATAGCTCCCCAAAGATGTCCATGTCCTAATTCCTAATTCCTGTGAATATGTTACCTTATGTAACGAGAGGTTCTAGATGTGATCACTTTGAGGAACTTGAGATGGGAGATTCCCCTGGGTTATTTGACTGGGTAATGTAATCACGGGGTCCTTGTTAGACGGAGGCAGTAGTTTAGCGTGGGAGAGGGTGATGACTGAAGCAGAGATTGGATGCTGCCAAAATCCAGGAATGACAGCCAACTCTAGAAGCTGATAAAGGCAAGTCAGGAATTCTCTGCCTGTAGAAGACACCAGTCCTGGCAACACCGTGGTTTTAGCCCTGTCAGACTCTTTTTGGACTTCTGAATAAAACTGTAAAATAAGAGATCTGTGTCATTTTAACCTACAAGGTACAGGTTACAATAGTGACAGGAAACTAATATGGAGGGGAGAGAGTGTTGCTGGATCAAGGAAAAGCATAGTTATTATTTTTTTAACTGGGACAAATGGAGTATATTGAGGTCCCAGGGAAGTGGGAATGTTCTAGGAAAAGCTTAGAAATATAGGTAGTGTGTTGATTATGAAGCTGGGTTTTCAGAAAGGCCCAAGAAGAGGGCTTTTAAAAAGAAAACATTTAACATTTTTGTGTAAATCATAGATCTCTTTTCCTGTTTGGTAAACCCTATGGATCCTATCTCAGAATTATTTTTAAACTAGATGCCTGGTGCACGACATTTGTACACTTGGGAGGTGGGGTTCCTCAGCCCAGCCTGCGCCTTCTCACAGTCCGGGACCCCTCTGGGCATGTCTGTCTGCCCGCTTAGCACGAAATGGGCCTAAGCTGGCAGGTGGACATCGCAGGAGGGACACTTAGATCTGCCGCGGAGGTGGGAGAGGCTCCCGGGACCGCAGCTGAGCTCGCCAGCTGTGAGCCCAACTTCTGGCTGAGTGGCGCTCCCCCTGAGGGAGCACACTGACCACCAGGGGCAGCTCCTGCATTGAGCTTCTGCCCCCTGATGGTTAGTGTGTGTCATAATGACCGGTCATTCCACCATTCAGTAGATTTGCTGTTAACCTTTTATTATATAGGATGCATAAAATAAAGTACATGAGATTACAAAGCAAACCAGTTATATAGAGTCAGTTCTAGCCATGAACCTTTGAGGTCTTTAGTCTCTGAGACAAGGACCCCAGATTTCAAAATTATTAGGAACAAGAGTCAGTCATTTCTAAAGCAAGAGTTGGAATAAGTTGTATGGAGAGTGGAGAAATTCCAAATATTATATACTGTCGAGCAGGATGAGGCTTGAAAAGATATTGTAGCAGATATTTCAGTAAATGTGTGAGGTCTTTTCTCCCCCATGCAAAGCTGTGACTCAAAGTGGAGCAAAGATACTCAAGGTGGAAAACTATACTCAGTGCAGTTTCACAAACAGAGACCCACAGTCCAGCAAACCTATCTAACTCAGCATGCATAGCCTTAGCTCACATAAAGTTTCCAGAATACTGTCTTTATTTGTTCCTGTCTATTCAAGTCTCAGCGCCTACCTTCACTCGTTGAGAAAGAACAGTGTCCCAAATGCGAAGAATGTTTTATATTTTTCATTACTTTCTCTTTTAAGACTCTACTGCAAGAAATACCTACATTGATCATATCACTTATTGTACCTCCTTTTTAATAGGTCTAGTACCATTCTCTCAAGGACCTCATATCATCCTTTCAAGCTATTCTCAACAGAGAAATGGAAGAAGCCATATCCTAGTAGGCTGATGAAAGGGAATAGAAGACTCAATTCCCCAGTCATACATCACATGCTATCAGAATACACCAGTCATTACCACTTCCTGTGCATTAATCTCCTAACATCTGCTTTCTCTCCTTATTGCTTGAAAGTTTAACTTCTAGCTCACAGCAACCTTCTCCATTCTCCCTGCATTAATAGCCCTCAGTGATTTGATATTCCCAGCAATGATATTTTCAAATACCTGCCCTTTCAGGGCCTTCATCTTCTCTGCCAATGATCTTATTTATTTATTTTTTTTACCTGAAGATAAATTTATTTACTCCACAGTTTAGTCAGAAACAAGCCAAAAATTATAGATTTTCCCAAGCAGATGATGACAGGCAGTCAGGGGGATGACAAATTGCTGTCTTTAGATTTAGTTACGACAGTTGGGCCAGACGTTTCCGATAAAAATTGGAGCATGCTGGTCAAATACAGGTTCGTCTGTGGCCATCAACTAATTGTAGAGGGAGCACTGCTAGTGCTGCTGGCCCATACAGGAGCTCAGCGCCAGCCCTTTTGCCAAATTCTGCTGACACTTGCCAAGTGGTACCGTCCTGGGAAATAAAAGGCCGGCGCAGCGAGGCAGCA
>NW_005877825.1:0-8263 GCF_000147115.1 Myotis lucifugus | reverse complement strand
CATAAAATTATATTCGTTGCTACTTCATAACTGTAATTTTGCTACTGTTATGAATCGTCATGTAAATATCTGATATGCTGGATGTATTTTCATTGTTACACATTGAACATAATTAAAGCATAGTGATTAATCACAAAAACAATATGTAATTATAGATGTGTTTTCCGATGGTCTTAGGCGACCCCTGTGAAAGGGTCGTTCCACCCCCAAAGGGGTCTCGACCCACAGGTTGACAACCGCTGTTTTAGAGGCTTTTAGGACAAATGTAAAATTTCTTTCTTTCCTTTTTTTTTTTTTAAATCTTCCCCTGAGGACATTTTCCCATTGATTTCTAGAGCGTGGAAGGGAGGGAGGGAGACAGAGAGAAACATCGACGTGAGAGACACATGGATTGGCTGCCTCCTGCATGGGATGGAGCCTGTAACCAAGGCACATGACCTTGACCGGAATCAAACCAGGGACCCCTCCGTCCGTAGTCCGACGCTCTAATCACCGAGCCACACCGGGTCGGGCTGAAATTTCTTAAACACGTGAAGCAGCCCAGACACGTGCCCTGTGACGGTGACGGACGCCCTCTACACTCCGGTTTCCTCCCACCTTCCTTCTGCACCAATGTCAACCAGGGGCTGGTTCCCCGCGGCCTCGAGCGAGTCCCTCCCTACAGCCTGGGCTTCCTCATCTGTAAGAGAAAGAATCGGATCCTCACGAGGAGGCCGAGGTCTGAGGACCCCGGGGACCGCGCTGGGACCCACAGAGGCGGCTGCCGTCCTGACCTGTTACCCGTCTGCGCAGGTGCCACTGTCCCCGGCACCGCCTCTCCCCAAACTGGACAATCTCAGGGCAGGCGCCAGGGCCTGGGGTTCAGGGTCCGCAGTCTATAGGCTCTGAAGCAGGGATTTTTATATGTTGTTTCTCTCTCTCTCTCTCTCTCTCTCTCTCTCTCTCTCTCTCTCGCAGTAAATACTGGGTTCTTACCCCAAGTGCAGTTCACACACCACAGATCTGCCCTAAAGCCTAGCCTGACGGGAGAACCCAGTGGTTGGGCGTCCACCTATGACCCAGGAGGTCACGGTTCGATTCCCGGTTGGGCACAGGCCTGGGTTGTGGGCTCGGTCCCCAGTGTGGGGCGTGTAGGAGACAGCCGGTCCATGATTCTCTCTCATCATGGATGTTTCTATCTCTCCCTCTCCCACTCTGAAATCAATTAAATATATATATATTTTAAAAAATAAAAAGTTCTTACTAAGCAAATGAGCAGTGAAAACTCTTTAGGGAATAAAATACTTAAAAAAACAAACAAAAAAAAACAGCCACATTGAGGCTGGGCCGAGCGTGTGGGCCTCTGCTGGCCCCGAAGCCCCGGCGTCCGGAGGCCCGGGGAGACGGCCCTCGGCTCCGCTCACCCTATCTGCCCCTGGTCTCACCTCCGGATGCTGAGCGCTGGACCGCACGGGGTCCCGGGGTTCGGAGTGCTGGCGGGGGGGGGGACGCACGCTGTACTGGGAGGACGCACGCAGCCTGCTCCAGGTCGAGGACGTGAGGTGCGGTGACTCCTGGGCTGGGCTCAGGAGACACCTCAGGGCCCGCTCGGGCTCACCTCTGCCGGGCGCGTGCAGACCCAGAGCTAGTCCTGACCCTGTCGGCACGGGGCCCTCTGCCCGCTCCGTCCCTCCCCGCCTGGACTCTGCTCCGCCGGCGCCTGGCACCCACCAGGTGGTCAGCACCCGTGTGTTTTTGGTTAAGCCTCACCCAAGAACATATTTTTTTCCTATTGAGTTTTAGAGAGAGTGGAAGGGACAGGGGTAGAGAAAGAGAGAGAGAGACATCGATGAGACACACATTGGTCAGTGGCCTCCTGCACACATGCCCGACCGGCTGGGATGGGTCTGCAACCCAGGATGTGCCCTTGCCTGGGAACCGAACCCAGACCCTCCGGTCTGCAGGCCAACGCTCGATGCGCCGAGCGCACCAGGCAGGGCTCACGGTGAGCTGGTCCTGAGACCGACCCGCGTGGGAGGCTCGCCGTCCCACCCGACAAACGGTGAGGGTTAAACGGCCCGATGTGTAAAGAGCCTCCCTGGCTGGTCACTGCGTGTGTCCAGCGGGTCCCAGTCTCACCCTGCGGTCAGCGGGCGGGTTGGAGGTCTGGGTGGCAAGGCCCGCGGGCCTTTCCCTCTGCCTCCAGGCAGCTCTGCGGTCAGAGTGGGCGGAGCCGGCCCTCAGGGCACAGCCCCCACCCTGTGGCCTGGCCTCCCTCCTCGGTGGGCAGAGGGCCTGGGCACAGCAGCCAGGAGCGCCTTCCCTTCTCAGGACGCTGGTCCCTGGTGGACACTCAGGGCTCCCCCTGGTGGACGGACTGGGCAGGGACAGCACTGGTCCCCACGCAGCTCTGTCCAGCTCTCAGCTGCTTGCTCACCCGGCTCAGGCGGAGCCGGAGGCGCGTGGGGTACACCCTCTGCCTCTTCCGCAGCGTCCTCCCAGTTACAAACGCTCACAGTTTCCTTAGGAAGGAGGAGGAGGTGGTATAGAGCGTGTGGAGGCAGAACAAACAGGAGGAAGTGAGGACACGTTGAACCTCAGCTTCCCGGGCAGGTGTCGCTGTGGTGAGGGACGGAGCCGGGACTGAGAGCACGGGGGACGCCGAGCCTCCCCGTGAAGCCTGGACCTGCGTCCTCACTGGAGCCTTGAAGTTTGCTTGTTGTCACTTCACCGTGGCAACCGCACGCAGCTACCTATTCTGTTTCCCTCCTGCTCGATGTGTGTTTGTTGGGTGATGAAGGAGGTAACACACACTCATACACACGTGTACACAGATACGCACACACATGTGCAAGCACTCATAGGACCACACACATGTGAACACACAGACCACACATGTACACAGGAGTGCATATACCCGCACAGGCACGCACAGGTGCACACACGCGTGGACACACAGGACCACACACATGCACAGGTACACACCTGTGTACACACACAGAGAGGGGAGCACATGTGCTTGCACACCGGATCACACATGTGCAAACATGTGAACACGCACACACCCACATGTGCGCACACCCATAGGGACACACAGACTATTGAGAGTGGAGAGGAGAGGAAGGGCCCTGGGGTGGATGAATCCCGGACCACTGGCAGCTGGTTGTGCTGCTTCGAGACGCCCGCTATTCCGGTGACGGGCCCTCCGCCTCCCCTGCGTTCGTAAGACACAAGCCTACCCGACCGGGGGAAGTGTGTTTTGCGATGAAAAATGTGTGGCTGCAAGTGGGCTAACGTCTGGGATCAGATGACACGAGTTACAAACGCTGTGGACAGCAGTATCCTACCTTGGACCCAAATCCACAGCCGTGGACAGCGTCACAAACACAGGTGTGATGTGCGAACGCGCCCCCCGGGGCTGAGACCACACCGGTGAGCACATGGCACTAGACGTGGCCAGACCGCGTCACGTGTGGACGGGGAGCGCTCGTGTGACGAAATAACGCCAGGATCGCCACGTGAAAGGGCCACGGCCCTGTGACCTGAGACGCACACCGTTCCCCACGGCAGGCTCCTCTGTTGTCCCTGCCCACGGGCTCAGGGGGAGAAGGCAGACCTGACCGATCGTAGCTGAAAGGTAATGCGGCGTTAACGTCCCTTGGGCCTTGGCCCCGCTGTGAGCTCCCGGGTCTTGGCCAGACACCGGGCGGCTGGATTTGGGTCGCGCTGCTCAGAAAACGGGGACCACCTCCCATCCGTGTCCCTCCAGTGAGCTCTTTTGTGGTTGTGAATCCTCACCCGAGGATATTTTCCCATTGGTTTTAGGGAGAGTGGAAGAGAGGGAGAGACAGAGAAGAACATCGATGTGAGAGACACACATCGATTAGTTGCCTCCTGCTCACGCCCTGACCTGGGCCCGGGACGGGAGGAGCCTGCAACCGAGGTGCGTGCCCTTGACCGGAATCGAACCCGGGGCCCTCTGGTCCGCAGGCCGACGCTCTATCCACTGAGCCACACCTTGCTGGCTCGGGCCTTGCTGGTCCTGTACGGTGACGGAGAAGAGACCGTTCTCATGTCAGCTTATCAGGGGGATAAATGACCCACACGGAGCTGGGTTCGAGGCTGAGCCGGGAATGAGAACATCTGAGACGCAAGGGCTTTGAGCAAAAATGAAGCGTCACTGAGCTCCCCTGTCAGGTCCCCGAGGGCTCGGACCCCAGTGAGCAGTGTCTCGCCGCGTGCGACCTCCAGCGTGTCACGCAGCCTGCGTCACCCCACCCGGGGGACAGAGGCCCCAGGGGTGTCCCACCCACGTCTCGCCCACGGCCACGGCGCATGGGCCAGGGCGCCGGGCCTGACACCCCTGCTGTGAGCTGGCTCCCACCTTCACCCCCAGTTCCACGTGTTCCTGCAGGACACCTTCTGCCTCCTAGCCAATCGCTGGGAGCAGTAACGCACCGCCCTCCCTAACTTAGCTGCAGCCCGAGTCCTGCCCTCGTCCCTCGCCTACCGGCCACCGGCACCAACGCTTGCTGCTGTGATTACACACGAGCGCCTTCCGCCTTCAACGTCGGGGTCACAAACCCGGCGCCGTCCCCAACGTGAGGGACATCGCCGCCCCTTGTTCAGACTCCCCCTTCGTGACTGGAGGGCGAGGGACCTACTCAGCAGACGAAAGGTCTTTATTTCAATGCAGAAGAAAGACAGGCCCGCTCTCCCTGGCTCTGCGTCCTTGCCATTTCTCTAACTTCCTGGATGTGTGTTTTTTGCTTCCACCAACAGGGCACTAGGTTGGTTATATGCAGCTCTAGCTCTGCAGGTCCTAGCCTACACGTCTTTATTGTTAATTCGGTGTCCGCCGCGGGAATTCCCACCATCGTCAGCGCTAACGTTTTCACCGCAATCACCAGGCGACAGTCACAGGCGTGAGAAAACACCAATGCTTTTTCTTTGAGCAGTAACATTAAAAATACACACACACACACACACACACGTGTACATAGCGGGCCTGGCCGGTGTGGCTCAGTGGATAGAGCGTTGGCCTGCTGACGGAAAGGTCCCGGGTTCGATTCCAGTCAAAGGCCTTGGTTTCAGGGTCCTCTCCATCCCGGGCCTTGGTTGGGACTCGTGCAGGAGGCAACCAATCAGTGTGTTTCTCTCACATCGATGTTTCTCTCTGTCTTTCCCTCTCTCTTCCACTCGCTCTAAAGATCAATGGGAAAATACCCGGGTGCGGATTAAGATTGTACAGACACTGATATTGGAGAGAAACACGACAGCTTCTCCCGTCCCAGAGACCTCTGCACAGAGACAGAGGTGAGTCTGAGCCAGCGCGCCGTCCATCCTCAGCCGGAGGCGCAACAGGGAGACTCCCCCCGCCCTGCTGCCTCGGGCCCGAGGGTCGCCCTCTCCCTGGGGGACGGGGTTCTCGGGCCGAGAGGGCAGGGCGGCACACCTGTCCGGGCGCGGCGGCCACACCGGGGCCTCATCACCCGGGTACAAGCCCCCAGACTGGCATCTGTCAGATGGGCCGTGGTGTCCTCCTTGCCAGGGGGAGCCCCGGGAGTAAACCCAGGCAGGCCCCGCTGTGCACGCTGACGCCCGGACACCGGCACCGGCCGCCCCAGCAAGCCCTCCGCGAGGGGGGGACACGCGGCTGGGTGCGCAGTGAACGGAGGAGGGACCTTCCTTCCTCTCTGTTCTCCGCGGGAATGACCTGCGCGGTGGCGGAGGCTCATGGGAAAGCCCCGGACACCCCCGGAGACACGGGGCCTGCGTGTCTGGGACACACAGGTACCGGTCATCAGTTGGGGTCCCACAGCTATTTCCGGCCCCCGGGTGCGGTGCTGTTTTACCAGGTGGACAGAACGTTTCTACCCACATGGCCTCGCCGGCCGCTGTATGGGCACAATCTAGTTTCAAGGAAAACCGGGGAGATACTCTGCAACCGAAGAGCGAACAAGAAAGGGATGAACGAGTCAGAAGTAAAGGAAAACCAGGCTCTCACAGGAACGTGTGCAGGACCAGCGGCTGGGGACATTCGGACAGGCCGACACCGCCGGCCGAGGATTGACACATAAAGGCCTTTGCCGCCTCCCGGGAACCAGGGGGCCCGGGAAACAAAGCCTGCTGCGATGCGTGTAAGTCCTAAAGGAAGTGCGCCCCGAGTCCAGGGCCCTGCTCCGGGGGGACAGCGAGTCGGGCAGGACAGCGGAGGTGGAGGCGGAGGGGCAGCTCCGGCGGCGTCGTCAGAAGCGCTTGGCGTGACTAGGGAATGACGCACAGCAGTAAACTGTGGGGACAAACGGCAGAGTGTGAACGCGCCCGGGGCACCCCGCCCTCCACATGCAGCCTCGGGCCGGGGCCTCCGCCGCGCACACAGAGCCTCCGGCGTCTCTCCCCCGGCCGCGTCTACGGAGGGGCTAACGGGCCGGGACCGGCAGACACAGCCTCGCCGCCCTCCTTCTCCTTCGGGCTGTCGGACAAAAGTATCTGCACTCGAGAGGGAACCCTCAAGTCCCTGCTGGCAGAGGCAGCAGCCCGGGCTGTCACCGTGGCCAATGTCCGTGGTGTAAATGCTCCCTCCTGTCGGTCCCCAGCTGCTGGCGCCAGGGGCTGACCGTGGGGCTGGCAGAGGGCGCGGCCGCAGACTGCGCTGCGGGACCCCGCCGTTCTCTGTACCATCGAACCGTGTGGACTCAACACACGGAACTCAGGCCGAGAGCACAGACACAGGGAAAGGCGGTGACAAAGTCAGGACGAGGCGCGTTTCCAGTGTTTGTTTATCTTTGTTTTTTTTGTTATTTTTAAAATTATGTTTTAATCCTCCCCGGAGGGTATTTTTCCATTGACTTTTAGAGAGAGTGGAAGAGAGAGGGAGAGACAGAGAGACACATCGATGTGAGAGAGACACATCGATGGGTTGCCTCCTGCACACGCCCCAACCAGGGCCCTGGGCGGGGAGAAGCCTGCAACCCAGGTACGTGCCCTTGACCGGAATCGAAGCCAGGACCCTTTGGTCCGCAGGCCAATGCTCTATCCACTGAGCCTAACTGGGTAGGGCTGTCACCTTTGTTTTTAATACTGTTTATTTAATCGCAAGCTTACATAACTTACTTTTTAATAATGGTCGTGTTTTGCTAAGTACAACAGGCTTGTCAAATCCTCGAAAACCCAGCCATCTGTCCCAGTCCCGGGCCCTGGCTGCTCGGAGCTGAGAGCTCAGCCCCAGGCTCTCGAAGGTGCGTCCGAGGAGGGGCAGCCTCTGCTCCCACCGTCGCCATCTCCTTCCATCTCTCCCTGTACGAGCAGGCCCGTGGGTCCCCGTCCCTCCCTGTGGGCGGCTGGAGCCCTTCCCAGGGGCAGCGGGCAGCTGTGTGGCCAGCTCCCTCGCAGGGACGGGCAGGAAGCGGTGACTAGGCACAGGACGGGCCCAGCGCTCTCCTGGGCTGGCGCGGCGGCCACCACCTCGGGCTCCACGGGGCCGGGACCAACGGGACGCCCCGCACTGTCCTGTGAGCAGCTTCGGGCGGGACTCCCTGGCTTGGACACAGGCCAAGGGTTTAATTTGGTTCAGGTTTTAGAGGACGGCAGGCGACCTTGAAGACCGGTGCCACCTGGAGGGCACCCGCCAGCCCCTGTGCCCTCTCCAGTGCGGGCTGCTCACGGAGCAAGCGAGCCTCGGGGAGCCTCGTCCCCCGGGGAACCCCAGCTGAGCCCAGGCACCCCCAGGCTCTGCTGGGCCAGGCTGCCGGCCTGTGAATTGTTATTATTAATCTCACAGGAGCCAACGCAAAGCCCTGTCTCCTGGCTGAAGATGGGGAGCTTGATTCTCTCCTCTGGTTGCCTTATTGCAGGGTTTCTCTGGGTTCCTCGGAGAAGACGCCTGCTCACACACGGAAACCAATCAGCTATGGTTGTCACCCGTCTGCCTGAATGCGACGTGCCTCCCAGAACAGGAGACCACGACCCGTGCTCCCTCTAAAACCGCCCTGGCCGGTGTGGCTCAGTGGATAGATCGTCGGCCTACAGACCAAAGGGTCCTGGGTTCGATTCCGGTGAAGGGCACGTACCTCGGTTGCAGGCTCCTCCCTGGCCTGAGCCCTGGTTGGGGCTCATGCAGGAGGCAACCCACCAATGTGTCTCTCACATCGATGTTTCTCTCTGTCTTTCCCCCTCTCTTCCACTCTCTCTAAAGTCAATGAAAAAATATCCTTGGGTGAGGCTTAAAACAAACAAACGAGCCCCATCTTGCAACGACCCTAGGAATGGGCAGCCATGAGAA
>NW_005877824.1:0-8263 GCF_000147115.1 Myotis lucifugus | reverse complement strand
TCACACGCGCCTTGCCTTTCTCTTTCCTCCCTCGTTAGCAGACTTTTCAGAGAACAGGATGGTGAACCCGTGGCTGGGAGGTCCCTGTGCACAGAGAAAGGCTCAAATGGGAGCTGTTTCCGAAGCGGATCTCCCTTGGAGACAGTCAGCCAGGGGGGCGCCTCAATGGTTAATATCCAGCAGTGTAACCTTGCGTATATATTTTCACATAAAGGGGAAACATTTGTATTTTGGCAAATAAAAGACATGTGTCACGCCTTGGCTTTTAGGACAAATGTGAGGGAGTCAAGATCAAAATCATGTCTGCAGTCTTGGATTGTCCCCTACCTCCAGCCCCCAAAGCAAACACACACACACACACACACACACACACACACACACACACAGCTGCGCATCTCCCTGCTTGGACAATAGTACCTGGTGAACAGAAGACTTCCCTTCTTTCCAAGGTACATGCACAGTGAGTGAAAAATACTCCTTATAAATCCCGTGATAGGAAAGGTCCATACCGTGGGCGCCATTGCCTTGAACAGGCTGTCTCTTCAGTTTCCAGGAAGAAGCTCTGAGTTGCCAACCCCAGTGCCCATTCGTAGAATGGTGGAGCCACTGATGGAGACAGGAGGGGGACAAGGAAAAGCTGATGGGAGCATCCGCCGCCATGAGGTGGGATTAGATGAGAAGTTTGGTTTGTGCTCGTTCATTCATTCCAAAGATACATTTTATTCACCAACCCTGTGCCAGGCATTAAATCAGTAAAGGGGGTGAAAGAATGCCCAAGAAAGACAATAACTTCCTGAATAAGAGAATGTCGGGCTGTGGCAAGTGCCAGGGAGGAAATAGGCAGGGGACAGGTTAACACAAAGGACCTGGTTTACAGAGTGGCGGGCAGGATCCTCCGAGGAATCACAACTGAACATTTAAGAATCTAAGATGAGAAGTTAGCCCCTTAAAGGTGGAATGTCAAGGGGGGAAATGGTCTATGAAGAAGGGGCAGCATGATCCTGGACCCCTGGGAGCCGAGTGAGAAGAGCTTGCATGTTCTACAACACAGAGTGAGAGTAGAGAGAATGGGGAGCCCCAGGGTCAGGGAGCAGGGCCCGGGCTGGGGGGGGGGAGACACATCTATGGGCCAAGGTATAGCTTGTTTTAGTTTGTCATAACTGCAATGGAAAAACCACTGGAAAAGTTTAAGCAGTGGAATGACACTGAGTATATCCATTTTTCAAAGATCACTTTAAAAAAAATGGGAATAACATGAAGGAAGTGAGAGCACGGTGGGCAGCCACGGTGCATCTGTGGGAGTGGTGGGGTGCATGGACAGACACTCCAGTGTGATTCCAAACTGGCCGGTCTGTTTATCACAGCTGGCAAGCAGTCTCCAATGCATATTTCATTTTTCAAAATTAAAACTTCAAAAGGTTGGTGCTTGTAATTCTGAAATGTATCAAAAGTCTTTTCAAGTATCTGGCCAACTATAGCTTTTCTCGCCTGTTTTCCAGTTAGTGACACTGAAAGTTACCTGTGAAAGTAGAGACTCTGGAATTGTAACATATCTAAGAATTCCTGGAGGGCTTTTTTTGAAAAGGCAGGCCCCTGGGCCCACTACCTAGATTCAGTCTCAGGTGGTCTGCAGTGGAGCTCAGGAATTTGCTTTGCACTGAGAACCTCCAGGAATGGAAATATGGCGTTTGGGGCATTCTTTGAGAAATCGTGTTAAAGCTTGCCGCCAATCCTGCCTCTGGTCTCCTGCTGGACTAACATGGCACTCTTTTACGTGCCTGCTTTGACACCTGGATAGATTGCTTTTCAACTGAGGCAATAGTCAGGATGGCTTAGGTCAGTGGTTCTTAACTTTCCTAATGCCGCGACCCTTTAATACAGTCCCTCATGTTGTGGTGACCCCCAATTTCATTGTTACAAATTGAACATAATTAAAGCATAGTGATTAATCACAAAAACAATATGTAATTATATATGTGTTTTCCAATGGTCTTAGGTGACCCCTGTGAAAGAGTCGTTCGACCCCCAAAGGGGTCGCGACCCACAGGTTGAGAACGGCTGGCTTAGGTGGTGCTACAGTAAAAAGCATCCCCCAAATTTTCGGGGGCTTACAAGGACAGGGTTCACACCCAGGGGTTTACCTATCCATTCTGGGTTGGGGGTGGAGGGCTCTGTTCCATGCTGTCCTAGGTCAGGATCCTAATGGTGGCTCTACCCTCTGGAACTCCGAGCTGCAGTATTGGGGAAGGAGAAATGCAGAATCTGGGACTGGCTTGCTTCTTCCCAGCTGTTCCATGAGTCACTTCCATTCATGGTTCATTGTCCAACCTGACGCTACGGGGTGTGAAAATACAATCCTCTGGTGAGTCAGGAAGGAGTGGGAAATGGATTCTGGAACCATCCCCAACGTCTACCCCAGGGGACACCGGAGGGGGAGAAATCAGGCCTAGAAAAAATGGTTCCTAAGGTCTTGAGGAGTATTGGGTATATTTGAACTTTGGAGATTAAAAAAATCATATTAAAACAGTGGTAATCATTTCCAAACTTTCCAAACACTTCTTTATTGAAAAATAATTAATGTATATTAACAGAAAATCTCTGAGTTGAAATTTCTTTAAGTAACTAATAGGTTTTGAGACAAGGAACACTGCATAGGAATAACAGAGTATTTGTTGACCAAGTTGCTCCCACTTCTTGTGACAGAAGTGGTACTCAGTTCCACAGTTCCCTACCAGGTACTTAGCAGTCTCTTCTGCTCCCACTCCACCCCCTCTCCACCCCCCATCTGCAATCAACCTGCTCTACTGCCCTGGCTGACTAGTGCCACCTCATTTCCCTGCATCTGTTTCCACCTCTGTAAAATTCCATGGAGAGGGACAGTTGATCACTAATGCCCCTCTCAGAAGAAGCTGAAAGCTTCAGTCCTGATGTAATCAAATAGGATGAATAAAGAGTCACTCACTGGATAGAAGGATCACAACACACACTAGTGTGCTAAGTTTCTGAGAAATGGTCTGCAATACAATTTACTGCAGAGGAGCAAACACGGCCCCCACCAGACTAGGTGCTAAAATTTCATGATGGAATGAGTCAGAAAAAGTGCTTTACTACCTTTACCACTTATTGGATGTGTGCCTGTGAGAAGCAGTTTAATCCTAAGATCCCTCATGGGCAAATGGGTTCTAATTTACTTCTAAGGTTCTAATGAGAATAACATGAGATAATGTGACAACTTAGCATCACATCTAAGACATGTTGATAGTTGTTTCATAAATGTGAAATGAGTGAGATGCTCAATGAGCAAAAGCTTCTACCGTTATTATTATTCACTTAACTGTACATTCATTGGTGTGTACTTGGCCATGTTCAATTCTGCCTGCTTCTGACAACCTAAGAAAGTTTTTGGAGATCCCTTCCATTTAGAGAAGAATCCTTTTACAGACTTCATTTCTTCCCCCAACTAAAACTCTCAAGCAGCTGACACATAAAGCGTAATTCAGTGAGCTGCCCATCAGGCCTTGCCTGCATCCCACCTGCCATAACACTGGGAACCCAGTCTTCTCTACATTTTCATGTCCTCACACCTCAAACTGATGCTCCAAAGCCCAGCTCTCAGCGCTGTCCCAAAGCCCCGAGGCCAAGGGGACACGTGCAGCAAATGGCTTTGCTCCCATTTTATACATGAGAGAGTGGAGGCAAACTCTTATGCAGATGGGTCTCAGGTATTGGACGAAGGGGTTCCAAAAGGCTGCGGGGGCCCTTGTCTGTCTGGTTTTTCCTTCTTCTGGGTTTCTGCCAAAGCAAGGGGGCACGAGCTAAGCACGTGAGAGAAACCCCCTCGTTCAGAACCAAACATGCTGGCTCTGAGCCTGTGGTCCTCACAGTTCTGCTCGTGGATTGCCCTGCAGAAGCCCACGGAACTCTGTCATTGCACAGGACAAAGGGGGAATGTGACATGTTCAATATGGCAGTGTCCTTCCTGAGTTAAGGATCTATTCAGTTCCTCTGGAGCATGTGTTACTTTTTTTATTCCTTCCCCGGTGCACCTTCTGGTCTGACCACACCATGAAAATCCTCAAGGATGGGGGAATGGAGTGATGCTGAGTCACCAAATTGTCCAAATGTGTTTCCTGATTATTGAATTGTGGCCAGACACTCTTCTCTACCGCTTGCCCTTCTAAAAGTCCTTGATCAAAATAGGCAGGATGTGGCTTCAAAACATAGCACTTTCAAAACTGAAAGAATGCATAGCCTTGTCTCTTTGAACTCAATGGGCTGTATGTGACTTCTAATAGAACAGCTGAAGTCTTTTTCCTAACTTTTATTGGTTACCATTTAGGTAAGAGTGAAATTGCTGAATGTCTGAGACATGTTTATATATAAGGCAGCAGATAAAAGCATGAAGATGAAGATGAACTTGAGGGCACTTCTGTTCTTAAGTACAACACTCAGTCTGCCTCTCCTTGTGAGCTGGGCTGCAGGAGGGCAGAGGTGGACTCAGAGACTTTAGTTCAAGTGCCATTCTGTTGCTTACTTCCTCTGGGATCTTGGTTAAAGGGCTTAATCTCCTTGGAAATTGCAGTTCATAACCTCTAAAATGGGTCAACTACCACCCCCTTAGATTCATTGTGATAACATTTCAAGTGTAGCACAGGACTTGAACGTGATAGGTTAGAAAAAATTCACTCAACACTTAAGTATCGACCATCTACTCTGGGCTGCGTGTTATGCACTGCCCAACCCTGGGGCCATAGTTTACATCATAATTCTCTGGTATTTGTAAATTTACTAGGACAGGTGTGTTTTTTTCTTGGCAGAAAATAAAACTTTTTGAGAAAGGCATACCATTTAAAAATTCTCACAAAGGCACCATTTTGGCTGCCTAGCCTAAAGGGCAACATAGAAACTCAAAATAATCTTACTGGTTGATAGTTATATCAGATCTTGAAAGAACAAGGATCTGAAGGTCAAGGAGGGAAGAGAAAGCATTCCTCACAGAATGAAAAGCTACTGAATCTCAGCAGCAGTGGTGATTTCAAAACATGTCCATACCTTCTTGAATATTCCTTCCTTTAAAAGATGAGGTTTAACTCCCCTCCACGAGTGCAGGCTGATTTGGTGACACACTTCTCAAGGAACTGAATGTGATGGGTGGGTGTGCTTCAGCATACTGGATCAATAGGCATTGTAACTTTATCCTTGCTTTCTTGCGGGTCACTCTCTCTGGGGGAAGCCACGTTGTAAGGATTCTTGCCAACCCCAAGTGAACCATCTTGAAATTAGATTCTCCAGCCCCAGCCGAGCCTTCAGATGATACAGCCTCGGCTGATGTCGTGTCTGCAGCCTAATGAGACACCCTGAGCCAGAACCATAGGGCTAAGCCACTCCAGGGTTCCTGAACCACAGAAATGGAGATACTAAACATTTATTGTTGTAAGTTGTTGAATGTTGAGGAAGTTTGCTACACAGCAATAAGTCATTAACACAGTGGTAACATGTTTCCAATGGAAACTTCCTTTGCTTGGAGCCTGGCACCTCGGATGGGTGGCTGAAGGGGACAGAGAAGATAAGGTCTGTAAGGTAAGTGCCCAACATTCTTTGTTAAGAAGTTAGGATTTATACTATCAGCAAAATACTCAAGGTGGAGGATATTTTTACATAGAGGACATTTTTACATAATCAGAGTTGATTTTGATATCTCTGGCATGAGACAGGCTGTGAAGAACCTTGCTGAGGGGGAGGGAGACTTCCAGTTAGGAAGTTCTCGGAACAATAGTTCAGGTAAGAGAAGATGAGAGTTAGAACGAAGACAATGGCAGAGGTGCATATGGGAGAATTGTCTTAAAAATTGCTGGGTTTTTTTTCGAGAAAGAAACCTCAGTTTCCAGGCCCATCCAGTGCAATCATACTTCACTCTGCATTGTAGAGGGGGAAAAAGTGTGCTGAACTATATCACAACCCTGTATTCATACCATCATCACACACACACACACACACACACACACACACACACACGATACTTACTTCCATGCTTTAATAGAATGAGCATTTTGCTTAAAAGACTTCACCATTAGGAAACATCTCCCTCTTAGGATTTACTATTAAGCATTTGAATTAGTCCTTTATAGAAACTCTAATCTCAAGAACAAAAAGAAAATGAGTGCCTGCCTTCCATAAAGGGAACCAAAAATAAGGCCACAGAATATTAGGCTGAATTATAGTGGGATGATTTATAGCCCCATTGGAATACAATTTAATGTGGTTTCAAAATGTTGAAAGATTCCATAGGATTTATGACTAAAACAGCATAGGCATAGATATTAAATTAGCAAAGAGGTGCTCATCTCCCAAACAAACTGGTTTTCTTAGAAAAAGAACATCTATTTTTGGTATTTCAATAGCCCCAGAAAAAGATGGATATATAAATGCTAATAAGCCTTGAATATTTTAAATGGCCACATTTCTATCCCAATAGTGAAGGAAGTGTGTGTGTGTGTGTGTGTGTGTGTGTGTGTGTGTGTGTATTTTCATCCCATTATCTTAATTGCACTGTATAATCACCACTCATAGATGAATTTCAAAATGTTTCTTTTGGGAAGTACAATTCTAGTGGAACTGAAAATTAATCAGAAAAGCAGAAAGAATTCAAAACCAGGAGAGAGAGAGAGAGTCAAGGAACCAAGTTTGATTTTCAGAAGGAAAATGTTTATGTACAGTAATAGCTGGGAATCACATCATTTCTGTTTCTGAAAATGACGTTTTAAATAATACTTTCTTTTACATTTACATATTATATGGAATTTTGAAGAAATGTTAACTTTCAAATAATTTGATTCAATAAATACTCGTTGAATACTCAATGTCCTAACAGGAGAGAAGACATTTCCACTAAGGGGAATATTTCTCTTAAAATAAATGTGAAAATCTAAGTTCATTGAGGCAGAGACTCTGTTGTTGACCACAACAGTCACGTGTCTATTGTGAAGCCTGAAAAAGGGACTCACTGGACAAGTGACCTGTTGAAAGAAGAATGAATGAATGAGTGACAAATGTATGAACTTTTGTCATGTTAAATGATGTTGGGCCTGTATAAAAATAAGAACAAGGCTATAAATTTCCAAGGTATGTCTCCACTGTAAGAATTCATACGTAGTTATAACTCCAGAGTCTAGTGGAAGATGTAAAAGGTCTTGTTGTTTAAGAAAAGATAAAAATAACTGAAGTGTGAACTAAGTAACAAAGAGGCCGCATATTTTTAGGAGCCTTGATGCAACTATTTAAGCAGAAGCACATTGCTGGAGCTACAATTAAGAACACTGATGTCCCAAATAGTTGTGATATGGGGAAAATAACATAATAAAACAATGTTTCTTGAAGAGCATCAAAAATCTGCTTCTGGCTCACATGCCAAAGTTAAACTTCCATGGAGAGAGCAAAGGAAAGTACAAAGAGAAACCACCACCATTAGTGCCTGCACCAGAGCTATTTATTAGCATAAGTTTTCCTTTGTTTTCTTCAAGTTTTCATAACAACTGAAGTATGTACAAAGTCTTACAGCATTTACACCATAAAAAGTTTCTTATTAGCTGACGAAGTCTAAGGTAGTGCTCCTGAATTTCAGAGCATAACTACAAGAGCAATGAAGCAGACCACTGCATGTGTACCTCTTGCTACCACACCACAACTGTCAGCTGGTTGACAGCTAACTGGAAGACAGGTTATTGGCGGGGAAAGGGAATGAGTTGATATGTAGCACTAGAGACCATGGGAGGGGGGGGGGGGACGGGACGGACTCTATAGTGTCGTGTTTCTAGTTTCCTAAGGTTGTAACAAAGGCCCAGAGCCTGAGCGAATAACATAGGCAAGACCACACAACCACACTGCTCAGATATGATTCAGCTACCCAAGGCGTCCACTGTTGAATAGGAGGCTCGATACTAATATGGCTGGTATTTCCGTGTGGGTTCGTGTCTTCAGATAGCACAGACCTGCACAAGCCCCACTCCCTTGTTCTCACTCCCAAATAAAACAACAACAAAGGAAGGGAAGGAGGGAGGGAAGAGAATCAGCATGGAATTAGTTATTGACCAAAAATACCCCCCACCCCAAATTTAAAGACATTGAGTAACAACTTCAGAGTGGCCATTCCTGTCAAAAGATTAATAGTAGAAACTTCTGAATCAACCCAAATCAGAAGGATATCAACAAAACCCCGGACATTCAACCTCCATAGATATAATCACCTTCATTGTATCTGATTGTC
>NW_005877823.1:0-8263 GCF_000147115.1 Myotis lucifugus | reverse complement strand
TTTTTTTTTAAGTGATTATGGCTATATATACAATCTCAGGAGTGTTCATAATTTTTTTAAAATATATTTTGTTTATTTCAAAGAGAGGACGAGGGAGAGAGAGAGAGAGAGAGAGAGAGAGAGAGAGAGAGAGAGAAACATCAATGATGAGAGAGAATCACTGATCGGCTGCCTCCTGCACACCCCACACTGGGGATTGAGCCCACAACCCAGGCATGTGCTCTGACCGGGAATGGAACAATGACCTCCTGGTTCATAGGTCAATGTTGAACCACTGAGCCATGCTGACCTGGAAGGAGCCTTCATAATTAAAGAGGCAATAAGGCAATAGGAAAATGCTGCATATTCATTTCAATAAAAATAGTATCATAAGTATGTATATTGAGCTTAATGAACTGGTAAAAATGTTTCTATAACTATTATCACATGAAAATTAAATTTTCTCTTCATTTAAAAAACATTGCTGTTGTAAATGTTTCCCTCCATGTCCCACATGGTTCAGGGTTCAGGATATGGAAGAGGAGCTGCACACAAATGAAAGAGAAAAGACAAGAGATAATTTGGGAATATTAGGGGGCCAGGTGGGTAAGTCCAACTCAAGAGGAAGGACTTCCACCGGTGCTCAGGCCGCACCAACCATTTTATAGTCAGAGGTAAACAAGGTAGTGGTTACCATAGTTACACTGTTCTTGTGGGTTTCACTTGTTTTGACCATAGTTACACTTCCTGCACTTCCCTCAGCCCATTAGCTTCCCAGATAAGATCTAGGGAGTGTTATAAGGTCAAGCCTAATTATGCTAAGAGGACTGTGCCCTCTAAGCTGGGACTTGTTTGTGACTTTGCCAACAGGTCAGTCCAAGGCTTAACCCTATATCAGCTCCCCACACATTGCTAATGATTTCTTTGGACTCTTTTCTATAATATTTTTCTGAAAAGTAAAAGTGAAAAAAATCACTAAATCTTTTGACACTTTTGTGTAAAATTCTGTAGTGCCCCCTTTGTAAGCTGAAGTTGAAATGTCCTTTATAAACTTTACTTGTATCAAATGAAAAGGAAAATATTTTCTTGAATAATTTATGATATCAATCACCTGAAAAAACAGATTAGGATACTTAAGACGATTTTTCTCAAGAGTCATAAGTAGCTCTTCTCCTTTCCCAAGGAGCTATGTCCATCATGGTGCCATATTCTGAGCAGAAACAGCATTTGGTGGGAGAGAAGTTCTGTTATCCTTTGCTCAGAGAGCTTCACAGCAAACATTGTTACTGTGCTTGGAGCTAAAGATAGTTTTTCCTCAGCAGTAATAATCTGGGGACACAAAACAAAAAAGGACAGTGGAGTGTGGGCAAGTTATATAAGCATTGCATGGAAGAGACAGCATTCACTCTCCCCCCTCTCCCGTCCCCCTCCCCACTTCTTCCCTTCCTCCTCCCCCATTTGCAATAGTTCATGAAACTCAGGAGCTCATATCCACCTTCCCAGGGAAAGTACTTCGCAAAAGTTGGAGTTGGAGGGCAAAGTGGTAGAAGAAACACGGGTTAAACTTTATTCCTAGCTATGAGTTGTTAGCATTATAAAAAGAGAACTTAGGGCTAATGAAACCTGTGGTGTTTAAATGAAAATTATCAGAGGTCCCCCTAAATAGAAACAGAATAATACCCACTATTTATTAAATACTATGTGCCAGGCACTATGCTGTGTGTTTTATGTCCTATTCATTTAAAACTCCAAACAACTCTGCAAAGTAAATGCTTGTTCAAAGTCCCTGGGGATAAATGGTAGAAATGGAATTCAAATTTAGGTTTATCTAATTCAAAAGGACATGCTTTATTCACCAATAACAAAATGTCTTGTCAAAACAACAATGTATGGCTCAAAACTATACAAAACAAAATGCGTTATAATCCAAACAAAGTCATTTGTAGATCTTCTAGTCCCATTTTTCAACTAAATTAAGCACCAAGGATAAGACAGAAGTTATAAACAGAAGGATTAGAAGACAGGAGGGGAGCTAAGATGAAATAGATAGGGGCAATTCCTAGGCATATCTCATAAAAATATATGTCTAATTAATTAACTAAAGCACAAAACAGAATGTTTGGTATAAGTCTTTTTGCATTCCTGAATGACAGCATTTTATGCATTGTTGCTTTTCTGAGTTCACAGAACAGAGAAGTACAGAATTTATCCCCCTGGTTTTGAATTCGCAATTCTTAGAATTATGTTGGTGTATTTTGTTGCATACAGGATAAAGGCAAAGAATGCCTACACTAGAAATCCACTGGGAAACCATAAATAATCAGAGTAAATCTACAAAATTTGTCATAGACATACACACTAAAACAGCACTTTGGACAGCTGTGCACATTTTTACTCACACATATATATATAGAGAAAAAGATCTGTTTATTAATTTATCCTCACAATTTCTCTTTAAATTAGGAAATACCTTACAGGAAAAAAGAAACCCACGAAAAATTAAACCACACTGGTTATTAAAATATTGAGCTATGTAGACATTTGTTGTTGTTGGTTTGGGTTTCATTTGGTATGGGTTTTTTTAAATGATGTATTAAATTAACTGTATTGAGGTATAATAAAAGTACAGTAAACAACTCATATTTGAAGTGTACAATTTTATCACTTTTGACCTATGTACATCACATTGCTTGTGCTTCAGTTTAAACTTAGTTCCTTTGATTCTAATCTTGGCAAAGAGGAAATGCCATTGGCCATCAGGATCAGTACCTTTGCCATCTAATCACCCTCATCCTCCACTCCATTCACCTAATACCCTTACTTGGCTCCACTTGGCTAACTGTTACTACTACAAAGTTTCCATATCGCATTTCATCAACCAGGCTAACCACTGTTTTCAATTCACTTTAAAATTCTTATTAGCAGAGATTAAAAATGATGGCAGAGTAACTCGCTCCCAGGACCAACTGGAATTACAACTAAAATACAAAAACACTATCCTGAATAATCAACCAAAGACTACCTGAAGAGATCCCTGATAACCAAGGATGGAAAATACAGACCACATAGAGACTGATAGGAAGGGCAGAGGTGGGGAAGGGCTGGATAGGCTCCTACCAACAGCAACTGAAGTTCCAGAGAGATATCTCAGCAGCAGGGTGTTGCCACTGAGAATGCTGAGGTCTAAACACCAAGCTGGACCCCCCCATCAGGGAGCACCACAACTGAGAAAGGTGCCTACATAACATCTGTCTGTGAAAAGGGTTGCTATCTGATAGAGAGAGACAGCTGGAAATGCAAGTACCCTCTTAAAAGGCCAAATCACAAAATTTCATGTCCAACCACTCACCTTGGGCTCTGGCAGAGGGAGGGCAGAGTGGACTAGAGCTGTGTGAGCAGAAGCCAGGGTTGGGGTCTCTGGGGTTAGAGTGTAGAAGGCAGACACCCCAGTTTCCTGTGCTGTCATTTCATCACTCTACAGAGAACATCATTCTCAGGCAGACATTTGCTATCCAAGGAAGACAGTTGCCCCACCCTATTAGAAGACCTTTTACCCCTCCCTGTGGAGTTTCTGAGGACCATTAAGAGACTGAGAATAACAATTAGCCTCCAGGAAAAAGCAATTGCCCCACTCTGTTGGAAAACCTTTTGCCCAACCTTGGGCAATTGCCTGAGGCTAATAAAGATTGAATACAATCAGTCTTCAGGCAGAGGTGGGACTCTGGAGGCTTTGAGTCTTTGCCTGATCTAATTATTCAAAACAGTGTTTGACACTTTCCTGCACTAGAGATTGGGAGGCTTAGCAAAACTACCTAATTCATAGTCACAGACCAAAACAGGCAGCCAAATGCGGAGACAAAAAACAAACCCCAAACAAAAGAACAAGAGAATTCTCCAGAAGAAGAGCTAAATGAAATGTAAATAAGAAATTTTCAGACATAGAGTTCAGAATAATGATGGCAAAGATGCTCAACAACATGAGAAAAGATATAATAACTATGAAGAATGACACAACACTAATAAAGAATACAGTGGAAGAAATACACAGCAGATTAGGGGAAGCTGAGGATCAGATCAGTGAATTAGAAGGCAGGATAGAAAAAAATCACACCATCAGAGAACTAAAAAGAAAAAAAAACAATTAAAAAATAGGACAGCTTAAGGGAGCTGTGGGACAACATGAAACATAACAATATTCGCATCATAGTTGTGCCAAAAGGAGTTGAAAGTAAGCAAGGGGTAAAGAACGTGTTTGAAGAAATGATGGCAGAAAACTTCCCTCATCTGGTTAAGGAACGAGTCACACAAGTCCAAGAGACACAGAGAGTCCCAAGTAAGAAGAACCCAAACAGGCCTATGCCCAGACACATCATAATTAAAATGCCAAAATTAAAGACAAAGAGATAATCAATTTTTTACCTACAAAGCAAGTGAATACAGAGGATCAATAGCCTGGCATAAGAGTGAGATGTGCAGGATGTGGGAATCACAAAAGGAAGGAACAGATATAGTAGGCATGAAGGAGAAAAAAATAGTTGTAGACAAATGAAGAAAGAATCAGAGACAAGCTATTAGCTACAGAACATTATTTCATAATGATAGATTTAAAAATATGTTTATCCCAATAATTACAATTAAAAAGCCTGTTTTTACTTAAAGTTAAAAAAAGCAGAAGAAATACTTTAAAAGATGGGAAGGTTTTTGCAATGCATGATGGAAGAAACTAACAGAGTAAGAGGAGGGGAAGCAGTGGGGTAGAGCAGGTGTTGAAAGAGCTGAAGTGGAATAAGTGTATGTTCCATAAGAGGAAGAGGAAGAAGGAGGCACTGAGCATCACAGAGATGAGGGAAGCTGGAAGATCTGAGAAGGGAGCTGCAGAGTAGGTAATATTTTCATTAGGGGCTTGGAGACTAGACTAGTTCTGGTAGAACAATTAAAATTTAGGTGTATTAGTTTGCTAGGGCTGCTGTAGCACAGTATCACAAATGAGGTGGCTAAAAACAGAAATGTATTGCCTTGGGTCCTGGAAGGCTGGTTCCTCTGGATGCTGTGAGGGAGGATCTGCTCCATGCCTCCCACCTAGCTTCTGATGGCTTGTTGACAGTCTTAGGTGGCCCTTGCCCTTGGGAACATCACCCTGATCTTTTCCCTCATCCTCACATCCTCACATGGCATACTCTGTGTGTGTGTGTGTGTGTGTGCGGGGGGCGGGGGGGGGGGACGGGGTATGTGTCCCAATATCCCCGTTTTATAAAGACATCGTTATTGGATTAGGGGTCTAACTTACTCTAGCATGACCTCTTCTTAACTCATTATATCTACAGTGACTCTATTTCCAAATAAGGTCACATAGTGAGGTACTAAAGGGTTAGGACTTCAACATACAAATTTTGAGGGAATAAAAATTAACTCACAGCAGTGACTTTAGCAAAATGTTGATGGAATTAGAGCTATGAGATCCAGTCTACCCAGGGGCTAAGTTTGGTCTTGATGTATCCTGACAGTTTGCAGCAGTGGGGAGAAAGCAAGTAAAGACAAGCTTCTGCATGTTTGTTCTCATGCTGACAAAGCCTTTGATAATTGACTGCAGTATTTGCTTTTTGCCTAGATGCTTAGGCATTCATATATTCATAAGCATAGCCTGTGTGTATATAAATATCTGCTGAAATGACTTTATACAAGTTATTCAAGTGCAAAGTTTAAAAGTGGGGATAATGTAAAAGATGGCAAATGTGTAATATGATAATCCACAAGACAAGCATTACCAGTCTACCCTGATTTTCCAATGTGTTCTCTCTGAAAGGCTGGAAGAGAAGTTCAGGCTCAGGGCACAGGACAATCAATATAAGGTTGAGGAACCATGATTAAAACATGTCAAGATCTAAAAGTTATTAAAGACAAATGATCCTTCATTAAAGATGTTTCTCTGAAATAGAATAAATTGCAGTCCTGGGAGACGAGAAATCAGTTCTATAAAGTTCTTAGCTTACTAATTTTTTCAGGGAAAGTTGACAACATTCAAAATGCCAAAATTTTTAGCATTCCAGAAACATACTCACCTTTTATACCTTTGGTTTTAAAGGAAACCCTCAAAGTGTATCTACTAATTTAATAAGAAAATCTGCTCTTTAGTGTTCTAAAAATATAAAGAGGGTAAATTTTCAAAATGTATATAAAATGTCATGACCTTTACAACAGTTATTGTTGCAAGTATACATGAAGGATGATATGAAAATTTTTACTTTGATTTTTATGTTAATTTTAAAAATAATTTCATTTTTAAAATCTATGTGATAATTCAAAAGGTGCCCATTGTATTTATAATTTATCATTTAGAAAAAGAGATTAAGTCACATCAAAATGAGCCTCACATACTCTATCTCTCAATTTTGACCTAGCTAACACCTATTCACTTTATGTCTGAGGTAATTTCCCACTTCCACTCTTGCCTCCAATTTAAGTAAGTTTCCTTGAACTTTTTCTAAAAAATGCTACGGATCCAACTTGCATCTATATTTATGAAAATTGTGTAATTTCTGCTTCTCCACACTATATTCTAAACTTCACCAGGGCCGGGATGATATCTTTCTTGCTCACCCTTGTATCCCTAGTCCAAATAGGTATTCCTCAAATATTTTTTGAATAAGTGAATAAAGACTTTAAGGGAAAAGAACTAAATAGTAACTGATATTTACCATAAGTTGCTTAACTAGTTCTGATACCAGAGGGAGGATAAGTGTACTTATGTTGTAATATTCTGTACATATCTACTTTTTCCTATATCTCCCATCATTTTCAGACCTACAGTCTCCCCAAGGAATGCAAGTGTTCATGCTAGAGATACAAAAAAAAAAAAAAAGAACCATTTGGCACTGTCACCACTCCCTAACTTGCAACCAAAGATTCTACTCAAGCACCCAATTAAAGACTTTTCACACAATCCCAAAATGTCACAACCCCCCATTAGAGAAACAAAAAGAGAGAGTAAATCCCTTTCTCCAGATCTTAGTACCTAAGTGTTTCAATACAGATAGACTCCCACTAACTCTAGAAAGAACACAGAGACAATGTTCACCAACATCTAAATAATGGAAAACAAGTTCTTGTTCTACTGCTTAGGAATATAAACTGGAAGAGTGATCTGTTAACAGATTTATGTAATTCATGTCTGGATATGTTTTTGACTAATGAAATGCCTTTTTCTGTGACGTTTCCTACCCTTTCTCAACAAATAATTCTATAAAAAAGGAGTTGAATTAAATAGTAATAGGAACCTAATTTCTAATTTTGAATTATGTCCAGAAAGTACTTTACCTATAAATGGCTAATATTATTTAGAATCCTTCTGCACCACTTAGGCACATTTTGTCTGAAAAGCTGAGATGATTCTTTCTCCAAACCCATGAGATTAGATCCTATTAAAAGTAATTCACATTAGCATAATTAGAATATAATCTTATTTGGCCTATACAGAATTTGTTTGTTTGTTTATAACAGTTAACTTAGCTGTGTGTTTATGTCTTTTTTTAAATTTCTTTATTGATTAAGGTATTACATATGTGTCCTCATCCCCCCATTAGTGTTTCTTTATTTCTGAAAAAAAAGAGGGGGGGAAACAACAGCAGAAAGATGAAAGGGCTAATCTAGAAAATACTGTATCTATCAGTCTCTCTGCCTTTACATTGAGCATCCAAAAGTGTGGCTTTTATTGCAGCTCATCTATGCACAGTAAATTAACAATAAAAGAGACGATAGACATTATTTAATAAAGCAATTTAGCTATTGAAATTCCATCCTGTGAAGAGAGTCACCTTTTATATTTTACCTAAATAATAATGCTCAGTCTTCTTACACCTTGAAACACTTTAGTTGGGGAGGAGTGGTGGAGAAAATGAGTCCAGTTTGACTTCAGGTTTTGTGTCACTTGTAAGAGTCTGAGAGCTGTCAACAATATCTCAACTAACCCATGGTTATTCAGTGAAATATATGATTCTGGCCCACTCTAATAAAATATTAACTCTGCAGTCAGTTCAATATTGGTACTCCTTCCCCAAATAAAAATTCCCAATGTAATAAATTCTTCAAACTGAAGTAAAAAAATGTTTCAGATATGCTTACTTAATACTTTTCCTTCTGTAAATACGTGCAGAATAATCGTGGCTTTATTTCTATGTCTATTATAGTAGCTTCCTGACTGCATTATCACATGCTAAGAATATATACCTAAAATAATATAGAAAAATTTCCACAAAAGATATTGTAGTTATCCAGTGGGGGGGGGGGG
>NW_005877822.1:0-8266 GCF_000147115.1 Myotis lucifugus | reverse complement strand
TTGCTGATGTGTCTTTAATTGTAACCAAACTCTCATAAATTTTGGGATCTGTTTTGAGGCTCCAACTCTGGTGCCATGGATTGATGCCACAATTTCTTCTTCTTCTTCTTTTTAATCCTCACTAGAGGCTATTTTTCCCATTGATTTTTAGAGAGTAAAAGGGAGGGCGGAGAGGAGAAGAGAGAGAGAGACACACACATCAATGTGAGAGACACACATCAGTTGATTGTCTCCTGCATGATCCCTGACCGGGGACCAAGATCGAACCTGCCATAGAGGTAGATGCCCTTGATCAGAAATCAAACCCCTGACCCTTTGGTCTGAGGGCCAATGCTCTAATCACTGAGCCAAACCAGCCAGGGCCACAACTTCTTAATTATTGAATTTTCTACAGTACTAAGTAGACAATTTTCTACAATACAGGTCTATTTTACGCAAGTATGTAGCATGCAGAGTTGCAAAGTGGAAAGAGAACAGATAACCCAGAGAATTAGTCCCCAGATCTGTTACCAAGTAATTGGTTGGCCCCTAGTTTTCTCACTTGCTAAATGGCCGTAATCAGACTCACCTCAGGTTATTGGACTTAATTCAGGTAAGGTTAGACTTCAGCACAGGGCATTCTCAGATTTAAGTGCTCAATACATGTTTCCTGTTAATATTATTGTCATGATTCTCATTTTTCTTATCTATACAATTTCAGGGTTTGGTATTATATTAGCCAGGGAGAGAGAGATACAGAAACTTATTTTTAAAAATTGACTCACATGGTCCTGGGGGCTCAAAGGCAGGCTGGAGACCAAGGGAAGAGTTGATGTTGCAGTTTGAGTCTAAAGGCAGATTTTCTTCTTCCTCAGGGGAACTCAGTCTTTTCTCTTAAAGCTTTCAACTGATCAACCAAACGGTGGAGGGCAATCCATTTTACCCAAAGTATACAGACTTAAATGTTAATCACATCTAAAGCAAATCTTCACAGAACATCTAAATGGTATTTGACCAAAAACTGGGTACCATGGCCTAGCCAAGTTGACACATAAAATCAATTATCACAGATATATAAAAAATTGAAGTATAAATAGACATATAATTTTATAATAATTTCAGGTGTTTAACATAATGATTCAGTATTTATATATCTGTCATCATACATGTTACAAATTTTTTCTTGTGATGATAACTTTTAAGATCTACTCTCAGCAACTTTCAAATATGCAGTACAGTATTATTAACTATAGTCACATGCTGCACAGTACATCCCTATGACTTATTTACTTTATAACTACAAATTTGTACCTTTTGACAGGCATATTATGTTTAAGGTGCTTTTAGTTCTAAGATTCAGTAGTGCCACAAATCTCAGAGTGAATGCCGCTTATGGATTATTCAAAGTCTCAGATTATTTCTTCCATTTAACCTCCCTGTTCTGGGTACTATCTCATTGCAGTTCCTTCTTTAACCTGCACTGTGGGGATTACTCAGTTTTTTTTTTTTTTATATTTTATTGATTTTTTACAGAGAGGGAGGGAGAGAGATAGAGTTAGAAACATCGATGAGAGAGAAACATCAATCAGCTGCCTCCTGCACATCTCCCACTGGGGGATGTGCCCCGCAACCAAAGGTACAATGCCCTTGACCGGAATCGAACCTGGGACCCTTCAGTCGCAGGCTGATGCTCTATCACTGAGCCAAACCGGTTTTGGCCTCAGTTTTTTTCTTGAAAGTACAACATGCCCTTTAGGTTGAGTTCTGAATCTCTTTCTCCCACCTTTATATCTAAAGTTGTTTAACTTTTGGATACTAGCCATAACTTTGTAAATGGATTTGAGTTGCTTTGCCAGGAAACACCATTTGCTTAACTTTCTCAGGAAAAAAACACACAAAAAACCCTCAGATATTAGAAGGAGAATCTCTCTGTGGTATAAATTTGGTGCCTAAATTTGAATATGTCAAGTGGCATTTCTCTGCAGTATATATGACTACATTCCTGACAGTTCAGAATGTCTGAGAGTGGAACGAGAAGAGCCAAATTGCCTTCTGTTCCTCAAAGTAAAATTAGGATAGTCATGGATTTGTGAGACCCTATCCCCAAGACATCCTGTATGAACTTACATTATACCCTTACCAATTCAAATAAATTGAATTGACTTTTATTAAGTCGCACTATCCACAGCTTTTAAAAAAAAATCCAACTTAGAGCATAACAGTGAATGCTGCACTTTCTGCTTCCAAGATGTCTAAGGGAAGAGAAAGGCAGCCACATGAACATCTTTAATAATATAGTGTTTAAGAGCTATAATAAAAAATCAATATAATGCTAGAGGAGTAAGGGGAATTGAAATTATTGGTGCTGAAATTAGAAAAGGGTTCATCAAGGAGGTGATCTTTATACTGTATATTATACTGTCAATATTAATAATAAAGGAGGAATAGGCAAAGACAGATATTTGAGAGTGCATGGCATGTTAGGAGGATATTAAAAAGTTTAGAGATGCTGTACAGTAGGGTCTTGTAGATGGAGGTAGGATGGGTCGGAGGTCAGAGTCAACTGGTAAAAGGCAGCACATTACTATGTCATTGGACTTAACCTTGTAGGATATGTGTAGCCAACAGCCTGGTGTCCTCTCACTGCCACATCATTGCATCCTCCCTGCAATCCTGTATGCGTTTGCTTTTAAGGCACTTGAGCCGTCTCTTCACAGGACTCTCAATAGGTAGACTAGGAGGGCTCCTCTGAGTGTCTCCTTCTTAGGTTCTCCCCTGAAAAGTAGCTAGACTACCATTCTCTTTCCAATTGCCTTTCACCACAATGCCATCATTTTTGAGAGTGCTTTTAAGGTTTAACTTCTCCACACACTGTTGCAAATGAAGTCAGTTTCTTTTAGAAGTCATTAATTGTTCCCAAAAGAGATTCCGAGCTCTCTGTTTTATGTCCTGTTTTTCTCCCAGGCAAAAATCTCTGAGCCAGGGCTCTGGAGATTAGGGTAGGGACAATGGTGTCCTTCTCTCTGAGTAATACCTCTGTTTTATGAAAACTCAGTAGTGGGGAGGCAGTGGCCTCATGTCTCTTTAGCCTGCTAATCTCACCAGGAAACCTGTTGTATAAGCTGCAGCAAGGGCAATCAGGGCCCCATTATTCTCAACAGAACCACACCCAAAGTAGAGCCTCCATCCTAATAACTGGGGCTGGGTGTAAGAAGGGAACCTCCACTTCTCAACTGCACTCACCCAGAATGTAGCCTCAGTAACACCTGGAGCAGCCTCAGTAACAGGAGGAAAAGCCTCAGTAGCAGGTGGATGTAGGATGGAAAATGCTGACGTGTCGTCCTCCCAGGAAGATAGTCCTCCTACTGGGAGCTTAGGGGAGAAGGGGCCCTCTGTTTTTGGCTGCATCAGTCTGGAGTGAAGTCTTCATCATCTCAGAGTGGGGAGGGAACAAATGGATCTTGGTTTAAATGCAATAGACTAATACTGTTCTTACTAAGGTTTAGTAGGTTTTCTTCAGTAAATGTTTCTTCCTTTGCTGGATGCTCTTAGGACCATTTCCAAAGACTTTAATTGTTTGTTTTTAAAAATAACTTTTACCAGTTTCTCTGGAAAGTAGGTCTATGGAGCTCACACTGCCATGACAAAGTGGAAATCTGTTGATTTTTTTTTTTTTTTTTTTACGGGCGCTCTGGAGATAGTTATGCTTTTTCTTTGAGGAGCTCTGAATCAGGTGAAATGAAGGCAAATCTTACAAATCAGGCTTTTCCAGGTGATGTCAGATAACTTACATAGTGACATTCTCTATCATTTTAAAGATGCTCTAAACCTTATCTTTTCCATCCAATAGCTTCCTAGCTGCAGATTTTTGTAGCTATTATGAATGTGAGACTGCCATTTTTCAAGGCTAGCAGTGAACCAGTGAAAGGTCAGTTGGCCATAGGAAAATTTAATGTGGACCCTCTTCCTTTTTTTGATTAATGTACTAGTATGTTTGCATGATATGACTTTCTTCATTCACTTACCTTCCACCTTCCCATATTATTTATATTAAAGTGACTTTCTTATAGACAACATGTAGTTGAATCCTGTTTTTAAATCCATTCTGCTGATTTCTGTCTTTTAATTAGTGTATTTAGGCCTTTAACCCTCCCTGAAGATATGTTCTTTTGTATATATTTTTTTCTTTTAGAGAGAAAGAGAAAGGGAGAGAGAGAGGGAAAGAAGAAGAAGGAGGAGGAGGAGGAGGAGGAGGAGGAGGAGGAGGAGGAGAAGGAGGAGGAGGAGAAGGAGGAGGAGGAGGAGGAGAAGGAGAAGAAGAAAAAGAAGAAGAAGAAGAAAAAGAAGAAGAAGAAGAAGAAGAAGAAGAAGAAGAAGAAGAAGAAGAAGAAGAAGAAGAAGAAGAAGAAGAAAGAGAAACATTGATTGATTTGCCTCCTGTACTAATAAGCCCCCTGACCAGGTATGTGGCCTGACCTGGAATCAAACCCACAACATTTTGGTGTACAGGATGATGCTCCAATCAACTGAGTCACCCTGTCAGCGCTCGACCACTTAAACTTAACATAATTGTGGCTATTTTAGGGTTAATGTTGCCATTTAAAATCTTTTGTATTTATTCTCTCTATTTCTTTTCTCCATTTTCCCCTCTACCTATTCCTGGTTTACTTTAATATACTTTAGAATTTCATTTTGATTTACCTAGTTTATCTGAATCAATTTTTTTCATCTAAGTGTTTTAGGTGTTTGCTCTAGGATTTACATTATATATATTTACTTTTTCATTCTACTAGTGCCATCATCACACCAGTTCTTGTGACGTATATAAACCTTACCTCTCTTAACATCCTGTTACTTTCTGTCAGCATAGAATATAATTGTTTAAATATCTTCTTTATAAAACAACATCAAAGTGTTATATTTTTTTGCTTTAACTAAAAAACATAAGGAAGAAAATTCAAGAGAAGAAAAGTCCATTATTTTCCCATGATTTTGCTTACTATGTTCTTTCTTCTTTCCTATGCACCAAGACTTCTTTTATTATCATTTCTTTTCCATTTAGAGAATATCCTTTAGCTATTCTTTCAAGATAGGTATGTTTGTGACAAATTCTCTTGGTTTTCTTTACCCTACTGTCTCTTGATTTCCTCTTCATTCCGGGGGGATATTTTCACTTGATATATGACTCTGGGTTTCCAGTTCTTTTCTTTGGGCATTTGAAAAATGTTAATGCCACTTTCTTTCGGCTTCTGTGGTTTCAGATGAGAAATATGCTGTCATTCAACCTGTTTTTTCCTTACATATAAGTTGCCGTTTCTCATTGCTTTTAGAAATTTGACTATGATGTTTCTTAGTGTGGATTTCTTTGGATTTATACTACTTAGGTTTCACTCAACTTCTTGAATCTGTAGGTTTATGTCTTTTAACAATTTTGGTAATATTACATATATATTATAATGTATATAATAGTACATATATAATAATATATATTATATTTTGTGTATTATATTATATATATTATATATATAATATATATATATATGTGTGTGTGTGTGTGTGTGTGTGTGTGTGTGTGTTTACAGTGAATAATTGCTATTATTATAACTTTAAGTTCACTTCCTCTATTCCCTCCTATTAGCTATTGAGCCCAAGCCTTGAGTTTCTTAAATTTCAGTAGTTATTTATTTCAGTCCTAATATTTCCATTTGTTTTTTTTTATATCTTCTATTTCTTTGCTGAGACTTTCTACTTTTTTATTTATTCAAGTCTGTTCATAATTGATCATTGAAGTTTTTTATAAAAACTGCTTTAAAATATTTGTCAAACAATTCTAATGTGTCTCTCTAAATTGATATTGGGCATATGGTGATAGATTTTTTGTTCAGCAGGAAGTTCCAGAAAAAGAATGCCAAAGGAGTGACCCTTAGCCAAAGAGGACAATAGTTGATGGATAAATACTTCTGTTTTCTCCTCTCAGCTATGTTCCACATAGATTCTCAGAATGTGTCCAATAAGACTGATCCCATTGCCCCTAATGGTGACCTGGTAACTGTTGTTCTCTTCGCTAACTTTTCTTTCTTCCAGTATCACTTTTCTAGTTACTTACCATGATATCACTTGTCAAATAAACAGTATGTACTAAAATCCATGTCTTGAAATTTCTTGCCTTTCTTTCTTACTTTCTTCCTAGCATAGGCAGGAGGTAAAGGTGGATGAAGACAAACAATGACAAACTTTTATATTCCCTTTGATGTGAGTCTAGGTATATAGAATCAGGACAAGAAACATAATATTTATATATTAATCTTTCCAGCATGCCCACTACATAGATTTTTTAAAAACTTATAATACCTTGCTTTACACTGAAGTCATGTTATCTGTGACATAACCTACTTAAATTTGAGAGTGGCTCTGTTTCCATGTCTAACTGAAAAAAAATTAGAGTTCCATATAGTATTTCAGATTCTCAGTTGAAATGAATAGGATGCATTGGCAGCATCACTCTATAAAGTTTACTCTCAAATATTACCAGGTTGAATCACTAGAAACACCCTCACCTCTGTCTTGATCTGTTATTTTTAAAGAAGTTCACCTTGTCTTCTCTCCTTGAGCTCTGGATTTCATAAGACTTCAGCCAAACTCATAAAAATTCTGAGCTGACCAGAGGAAAATGATCAGGCTCCAGGAGAGGGAACTTGAGAGTGGCACAGGGAGCTGCATGAAATGAGAATAAGTGCTTCTCTGAGTTGGTTCTGATTGTATCACTGCTCTGTGTTCCAAGAAGTGAAATTCTTCTTGATTAAAGGGGGAAAAAATAAAATTTTTTACCAGTGCTTGTTCAACATAGGTTATTTTGACAAGGACATATTTGAGTAAATCTGGGTTATGGAGTAGAAATGACAAGTTTTATTTATTAGCCTCAATTGGCAGTAAGTTATACCACAGTAAATACAGCTCAGCATTCATGCAGGGCAGCTACAGGAGAAACTGCACATGTTGAGCATATTCTTAGGGTTCTACTTATGTCATGAAACCAAGCAAGTGATAGATGTAGAATTAGGAACAAAATAAGATGTATGTCTCTATTTCCAAACTCAGATATGTAATAAATGTACCTGATTTATTTTACCAGGACTCAAATGAATATTCCAAGCTTGTTTCTGCTGGAGGGATAGAAACGAGGGATAGAACACTTTTGTTTTCAGGGAGAATTTATTTCAAGAGGTGAGAAGAAAGAAAGAAATGAGAAAAACAGTGAGGAAGGAGGGGGCAAGAGGTTGGTTGAAATGATAAGAGGAGACATAAAG
Source organism: Myotis lucifugus (assembly GCF_000147115.1). Lineage (NCBI taxonomy): Eukaryota > Metazoa > Chordata > Mammalia > Chiroptera > Vespertilionidae > Myotis > Myotis lucifugus. Next base: position 980 of record NW_005877822.1, on the reverse strand, counting down.
TGAGTGACAGCTGGACTGAAACATGACATCTTGATTCCCAGTCAAGGGCCATTTCTGAGCCACCACTGCATAATAAAGTCACCAGGAGCTATTGAGAAGCATGGATCCCAGGTTTACGGTTCGGGTTGAATTGGCTTTGGGGAAGGTTCAAGATCTTGTATCTCCCTAAAGTTCCCCCGTGATACTATAATGAAGCTGCGTTTGAAAACCACACTTTCCCAATAATCTTTACTAAGTTTGGCTTTGATGTAACAGCAGATATTTTGATGCCCATTCCAAGGAAGGGGTAGTTGAGGTTGGCAGAGTTGACACATGCCCTGGGTTCGGTGGTCAGGTTAATGGGGAGTGGCACAGGTTGAATTCTACCCAGGTCCACTTCAGACTTCAGTCCTGCAGCTTTTTATGCTGCTGTGTGTATTCCTTCTCAATGGGCAAGTGACTTCACTCCCGTAAGCTGAGGAGGTTGGAACAGATGTTCCTCTGCAGTTCCACTAGCTCTAACCAGCCACGGGGAGTCTATTAAGAGGGCCGAAAGCCCCAGGGTAAAGCCCAAAATAGCTGTGTCATATGAGAAGGCCAGATACTTTGACACCTGAGAATCCTCAAAAGGTGAACAGTCTTGTCAGAAAATGCTCCTGTAGAGGAAAATACATATAGAAAAAAGATTATAGGTTTAGTAGAGGTTAGGGAGGTGAATTTCTTCATCCAGCCTAAATTTACAAAATAAAAATTCATTTGCTGAGTTTTCATATTGAAATAATATATCAAATGAAATCTCAGGGTGCATTTGGGCTTGTTCATATTGTTGAGGTCTATCACTGACTCATTCTGGGTGCCTGAAATGATCTTACGTCTGTCCTGTCAGAGTGGATTATTTCTAAGGAAAATCCAGAGAGAGCTTAAAGACTCTGAGTTATGTGAAGGAGATTTAGGCAGTGCAGTGTGACCCAAGCCAGCAGCAGCAGCAGCACTTGGGAACT
>NW_005877821.1:0-8267 GCF_000147115.1 Myotis lucifugus | reverse complement strand
TTTATATATATATATATATATATATATATATATATATATGTATATATATATATATATATATATATATATATATATATATATATCCCTACTAATTTAATCCCTGTCTGCCTATATCCCTCTATTCATTAAGGTAAATTTCAAATGTGCCTTCACCCATGAAAACTTCTCTGATCATTTCATACAGGTAATCTAGGTCTTAGTACTTCCATAATACTTACCATTGCAATTCTGTGCTAACCATTGGCCAGATACTGAACAGAGTCTGTATCTTGTCCACTCTCCACCTCTTAGTAATTACGAAGGGCACAGTCTCCTATTTAGAAGCTACAGAGTATTTAGTCCAGACCCTGTACACAGAAAATAGTCAATTAAAATGTGCTGAATGATGGAATAGAAAATCCGCCATGATCTAGCCCAGAGTTATAGTATATATGATACCTTTCCTAAAGTATTTATATTCAACACATATCTTTCTTGTAACAATTTTTATCTCACAGCAAATTCATTTTAAAGTACAGATGTCTCTGGGAGGAATAAGAATTAAGTTTCTGATATTTTATATGTATCAGATTTCTGTTTTGATGAAAACTGAGGGCCCTTTCATAGGAGAACTTTTAAGGTGAGTGAAGGGAAGGGGCAGAACTGACACCAAGTGGAGGGCAGGTTCTTGAAGACAAATGTCTCCTGACTTTGACACTAGTGACAGGTGACCAATAATAAAGACATCAAATAAACAAAGTAAGGAGAACTTGGGAAGGATGAAATATTAATTCATGGAGGAAGATGATAGCTGTTGTAAGATTCAAATTCTAAGAATGGTCCATGAAGGCAGAATCAAGCTGTAATGGCAATTAAGCCCTTGAAGTGACGGTCTTCCCCAGAGATAGTGGGAAATGGGAATTTAAAGAGTAATGATTAGCAAGTTCCAACCAAATGCCATGCACTTACATCCATTATCTTATTTGATCTTCATGGAAGATACATATTGTTACCCCACTGTGTAGAGATCAATAGTGAGGTTGATAAACTTTTTAAAGCACATGCAGTTAGAGATCATGTGACAAGGATTTGAAGTCATTTCTGCCTGATAGGGATCCTATGCTAGTGTCAGTACATCACCTCCAGCAGAGACTATTTTTCCAGGACAGTTTCCATTAGGCATGGCCACATTTTGGCACGTGACATACATGCTAGAGTAGACATTAGGAGCTGCTCACAGTGCACTCTGAGTCAGATTCTGGGATCCGAGCAGCCCCTGGGACTCAGAGATCTTCCTATGAGTTAAACTTATTGGACATTCCTAAAGAGGTGACTTTCCCAGCAGCAGTGAAATGAGCAGTGCAATGTCTGATGTTCTTTCTGGCCTAGAGATTATACCCAGGGAAACAAGAGCCAGTTAACCAAACAAACATTCACATTTATGTATTCCTAAATAACCTTTTAAAAATTATGGACATCTAGAGAAATATATTATGGAGACAAAGTTTTTTGTCAATCTTAGATATACACTTAAAACTACTTGGCCACAAGATTCATTCTGAGAATATATTATACTTAGTATATTCTAAGTGCTGAGCATTATCCAAGACTTTAATATATTACCCCTAATAAAATTGACTCATTCTGATCACAACACTGGCCACTCTCTGCTTAGCAAATCACCAAGGTTCATTTGACAGATGTTCCCTTCCTCCCCAGTTTGTCTCTTTATTTCTTCTTCCAAACCCTCACAATGAAAGAAGAGGGTCTTTGGTCAAAGCTCTGTGCTATCCACCAAAAATTTCCATAGGGGTTTTTCAGGTGCTTTGGTAAGAGATCAATCTAACAGCCCCTAATGTACAGGTACTTGAATCCGATAAGGCACTATGTCTGAACAGCTATTTGGCAATTGCAGAATATATGGCAACTAAAAATTGGGCCAATTAATTGACTAATCAGTCTCCTTTTAATGTTTCTTTCCTTTGGAGTTGGTATCAGGTTTATACATTCACATTGCTTCAAGTATTTTAATGGACTCTTAGATTTCAGAATATCCTATATAATAAAACCCTAATATGCAAATCTACCAAACAGCAGAACGACCGGTCACTATGATGTGCACTGACCACCAGGGGACAGACACTCAACACAGGAGCTGCCCCCTTATGGTCAGTGTGCTCCCACAGGGGAAGCGCCACTCAGCCAGAAGCCAGGCTCATGGCTGACAAGCACAGTGGTGGTGGCAGGAGCCTCTCCCACCTCTGCAGAAGCACTAAGGACCCCTTGGGGGATGTCCCCCTACCGGCTTAGGCCTGCTCCCCAGCTTAGGTCCCACAGCCAGGACTGCGAGAGGGCGCAGGCCGAGCTGAGGGACACTCCCCCCCTCCAGTGCATGAATGTATATTTTACACTGGGCCTCTAGTGTATAATATGAAATGCTTTCCTGGTCTAGCATCCTTCTGCCTCTTCCACCTGATCTTCACCATTCTCCCCATTGCTCACACTGTCCTCATTGTGTTCAGGCCCAGGAGGCACCCCTTTCACTGTGTGCCTTCACTTTTTATTCTTTACTCTTTCCTCCCTGATTCTCAGGGCTGACTGTCCTTCTCCTTCAGGTCTCAGATGAAATGACACCAGCCATGCCTAACAATTACTCTCGACCTCATCATGCTGCTCATGGCCTTCAGAGGCTATCACAACCTATGTCTTTTCTTGGTTCCATTACTAGCTTATTGCATTTCTCAAATATAATATATTGTATTTCTCTCACAAAAGATTTATCTTTCTTTTCTCCATTTATTACATCATTAAATATTTATTGAGCACCTATTATGTGTCAGGCACTGTTCTAAGCATTGGATGTACAGGTGTAAACATGAAATTCTTGCTGCCATAAGTTTATATTTTATTTTATGTAGAAAGACAAAATGCAATTAATTCTCATTATTTGTAAGAGTTATGTTCTATGAAGTCATCAGAAACACTGAATACTGCACACTGCTCCTAAGGGAAATAGTGATTCGATATAAGCAAGACTGTGGTCACAACAGTCTCATCAAGTAATCAATATATAACCTCATTTTGTGTGTTTCTGTTTAAATACACTTTATTTAATCTATATTGTTGACTCATTAACATTGATCTCGTAGCCAACAACACTTTAACTCATGTCTAAATGAAGTTTATCTAACACATGCATTCTCTCAGTAAGGTACATCACCTCTTGCACTTAGGAACACAAGACCCACTTAGGAACGTGAGATCCAGTATTTTAAACCGTGACGTCACCAACAAAATGCATAAAGATGAGAAAGATGTGGTGCTAAAAAAGGACATGTGTTTATAGCGTAAGAGCTGGCATAAAGCAGAGTGTGGCCTTATATACCTCAGCCAGCTGCTCACATTTTCATCACTTTGAACATAGCTGTGATTGGCCATGAAAGTGACACAATTATTGATTTTGGGAGTTACAAATAAATTTTAGCAAGTAAGAGAATTCACAAATATGGAATCCACAAGTAATTACCACTTTGAACGTGTCTGTGATAGGCCATGATAAATACCAAGAGGAAAAGATGTAAAGACAGAGTAAGGAGAATGAATGTGTTATTCTGGAAGGTTTGGAAGGCCACTCTAATAAAGTGAAAGATAAACACAGTTAAATAAAATGAACAATGAGTTATGCAGGTATTTGTGGTGAAGAGCATACCGAGCAAAGTAAAGACCAAGTAAAGATTTCTGTGGGAGGGAGGGGGAGCTTGGAGTAGAGGGAGATGAACAGAGAACTAGCAGGTGATATAGAATTGCCAGGGGCAGGGGGGAAACATGTAAGAGGTTTGATTTTTACCTAGAGTGATATGGGAAATCATTAGATGCTTTTGACCAGAAGAATATCATGATCTAAAAATTTTACCTCCCTTCTCACTGCTCTATGGAAAATAGAATGCTAGAGTCAACACTTGAAATTAAATGAACTGCAATATTCCAGATAAGAAAAAATGGTGGCTTAGTGTAGCAATAGAGGTAATATTTAGAAATCATTGATTGGCAGACATGGGTGGTGAGAAAAAAAAAGAGTTCAGTTTTAGACAGTAAATTTGAGGTACCAATAATCACCCCAGTGAAGATGTCAAGGAAGTTAAATATATGAATTTGATGTTCAAGGGGTAGGTCCAGACTCAAGATAACTTGGGAGCCAATAGCTACACTTGGTATTAAAGCCATGAGACTGATTATTTGACTAGGGAGTAACTAAATGTGTAGGTATAAACCCAACACCATTTTCTACACAAAAATATCCTCAGTAAATAAGTTTAAATTATTTTTGAGAATACATTAAAATTTTTGTAATGATAAAAATATGTGCAATTGATTTTTCCAGTTTTATTGAGAAATAATTGCCACACATCACTGTATAATTTTAAGGTGCACAGCTTTATATATATAGCAAAATCTTTACCACAATAGGTTTAGTTAACACCTATTATCTTATAAAAAGTTCTCCTTGAGATGAGAACTCTTAGGATTACTATATCTTATATATCACACAGCAGTGATAACGTTCACCATCATGTTGTACATTACATTCCTAGTACTTGTTTATCTTATAACTGGAAGTCGGTAACATGGATTTTTAATCAGCTTTTACAATTACATTTTTAAATATGTTTCCCATGTGTCTATGGAGGCAGAAAAATAATTTTGCAATAGCTAAGTCCTCTGGATTAGGTTTGCTTTCTTCTGTACTTTATTCCATTTGAACAGAATTCATATATTTGTGACTTTGCTTACGAGTTTTCAGAGATTATTTCTATAAGCCTCCGGCTGATGATTAGGCTGAAAGAGAATTGCCTCCAATATGTCAATCAAACAAAGGAAGCTTATTCTCCTGTTTGACTTTCTACTCCCACACTGAGACTAACGGTTTTTTGAAATAACAGTAATTACTGTTGTTGCTAACAGTGTTGTGAGCTGGTACAGAAGTGATTTTTCAATGTTAATTCCTATGTTGGCTCATCAACCTTTCATCTTTCTTTTTTCAAAGGTTAGCGTACCCTCCTAATTGAGCAGCCTTCTCAGGAGAATGAGCCCATGGGATTCTTCATTAGAATATAGCCTCAGAGACATCAAAAGGGAAAATAAGAGAGACCGGGCAGCACATGGCCCCTGTGGTGTTGTACAGATCAGAGATCTACGTTCTGAAAAAGAAAAGGAGGTGTGTCTTGAATATTCTGAACCCCAAATGAAATTATAAATCTCCCTGCCCTGGTTTCTGAGTTTGGTTGGTCAGCTGTGGGCTTTTCAGCATAATCTTTCAGCACAGACTTTCACTGAATAACTGCATTTCTAATTCAGATCTCCTGACATCTCTGAATTACTTCTCCAGACCCGTTCACGTTGGAAAATAGAAGTGTCCATGTAGTGGCTGAGACTCAGTTTAAAGATCTACTAGTTTCTATGTACCAGTTGAAATGCAGGCTCTTTTTAATAAAAATCAAGTGTGATTATTGTTATATTATGTGAATTTGGTGCTCTTAGTGAACAATATTTTATTCTTCTATCCCTAAACCTCATAGTAGAGCACTTCTAAAATAGTTTTCTAATGAATATGTCTTCAAAAGACCTATATCATAATTTTACTTTGACAGTTCTAATTTCTCAGAGAGAGTAGCCTGGTGACCATTGTCTAATAATTCCTAGTTAATCAATCATCTCTGAAGAGATCACAAGAAGTTAACACCTTGAGATAGGTAGACATAAGGATTACTTATTGCAATGAGTTCATTATATAGAGCCTTGACAAAGTCACTTTTCCTGATGTCATATGGAAGATCCAGAGTAAGATATAACATTTGTCTTCATGATATCAGCATCCTGAAACACAGGTGCCTCTAAATGACTCACCATTACTGTATATCTTTGTTTGTTCTCCAACAAATATCAATTTGAGCACATTGCATGTGTCTGGGATGGGATATGTACAAGTGCTTTGTCGTGAGGATTATTATTTCAATGCAAAGGTATTTCTAACCTGTGCCAGTATCCTTAGGAAGGAGTCAACAAAGGCCCCGAAGTGTGTGGAGTGAATAGAGTGTCAGCTGATCTGAGTTATTAATACATTATTTACAATCAGCTAAAATGAGGATGTTCCTTTGAGTGGAAAACCCAAACAGAGCTGAAGGGTTCCAGGAAGGCAGTAAGTTGAAGTGAATGTTTATGCTCATATGAATTACAGGCAAAATGAACAACTGACAGACTTCTGGTGCAGGAACTGAGCTGTGAGCAGTGTCACAGAGAAATATGCTTGGAGGGAAAGCAACCCAAGAATGGCCTTGTAAAGCTGTTTTAAGTCTGAAGCCTAGAATGTGCTTACAGTAGCAACAGCACCTTGTGCTGCATAAGCTTAACTAATTGTATGACTCTCTTATGTCCTTTCTATTGCTGCTCAGTAATGAAAATAATTCTTTTTGAAATTTCCAGATTCCTGTGGCTGTGCTAGTAGAAGTACAGAGGTACCTGGGTAGGATGATGGGAATAAAAACTAAGGTAAGGGAGCCCTAGCCAGTGTGGCTCAGTTGGTTGGAAGCACTGTCTGCTGCACCAAAGGGTCACTGGTTCGATTCCCCATCAGGGCACGTACCCAGGTTGTGGGTTCCATCCCTGGTCCAGGTGCATCTCTCTCTCTCTCTCTCTCTCTCTCTCTCTCTCTCTCTCAAATCAATGGAAACATATCCTGGGGTAAGTATTAAAAAAAAAAAACCTAAGGTGAGGGAAACTCTGTACATACATGGGTGACTTCTTACAAATTTATATTCCTGGACCTCCCTCCAAACCCAGGAAATCAGAATTATGGAAAACAGAAGCAAGAAATCATTATTTTTAAAAAGCATTCCAAGTGATTCTTCTGGCCACTAAAAGGTGAGCCTTATGCCCAAAGGGAAATTAAAAGTCAGAAGTGTTGCCGTTGTCTTCCCTTTCTACCCAGGGTCTCATTACAGATTCTCCTCTGCCAAATACCCTACGTTAAATGTTTTTCTTTACATAGAATTTTTCTTTTACAATTTTTCCCCACTGGATTTTTATCTCACTAGTTTCCCTTAAGTAGTAAGAAGAGGTCATCCTAAGCCTCAAAATAGGAAATTTGAATAACTCTTTTCCTAACCAACATCCAATTATCTTTCAAGATTCAATTTGGATATCCATTTTCCCTGGAAATTTCCCCTTACTACTCACTCCACCACAGTCTCAATTAGATGCCTTTCCTCCATGTTCCCAGAACCATCTGTATTTACTACTGAGACACTGTAGTAAAATCATTTATTTACTTGTTTGTTTTCTAAACCAAAGATCCTTCATCTCAGATTTCGCATTGTCATTCATATTTTTACCTCCAGCTACTCAACCAGCACCTGGACCTTGATAAATATTCAATAAATATTGGTTGAAAACAAACTTGCATGTATGAATAAGTGCAGGAAAATCTACATGAGAAAGGAGCAGTGAACTAAGCAAGTCTGAAACTGCCTTTGAGGAAGTAGAGTTTCATTTTCAAGTTGACAGTTAAGGACATAGACTTCTCTGGAAAACAGTTCAGATTATCTGAGTTGTAGGACCTTGAGAAAATAAAACCTGGTAGTTATCTTGTCACAGCATCTATTTCCAAAAGCAACTGAAGGGAACAGCCAAACCCATTCTGCTTTCCTCTGGTTCCAAGGTAACTAACTTCTTGTGTGCTTTACCAACAACAAATGATAGATGTTTTTACACTAAATGGGTTTCCTATTGCCATGAAATGTTCAGACCAGAAAATATAATTAACCAACTAAAAGCTATCTATATATATACAAGGCTAATATGCAAAGTCCCTTTGGGAGTTCGACTGGGAGACTGGGAGTTCAATCACTCACTATGACGTGTGCTGACCACCAGAGGATGGCGTGAAATGAAGGGAGGCCCCGGCTGGCAGCCAGAAGGCCCCAAATGGCCCTGATCACCGGCCAGGCCTAGGGACCCTACCCATGCATGAAATTCGTGCACTGGGCCTCTAGTAGAATAATGAAAACAGAAACCAAGACAACAGGTCTTATGCTATTGGAGTATGGAGTCTTGCTAAGGAGAGAGGTTTACCTACCAAGGTGAAACAGATGTCATGGGCACATACATACCTACTGCAAGAGTATATTTAATTGCACACAACACAGAAATTTGAGAAAAACAAAGTATTTTCCTCAGTGTCTGCTTGTTTTTACATGGCATGATGTTAGATTGTTCCTTGAGAGAAAGTTTTC
>NW_005877820.1:0-8268 GCF_000147115.1 Myotis lucifugus | reverse complement strand
TCGATCCCCAGTGGGGGTCGTGCAGGAGGCAGCCAAGCAATGATTCTCTCTCATCATCCTAAATCCTGATGCCCCTCCCCTGCAACATATAACTCTTACTATTCAAAAAATGAACTCCTGCCGAAACCGGTTTGGCTCAGTGGATGGAGCGTCGGCCTGCGGACTGAAGGGTCCCAGGTTCGATTCCGGTCAAGGGCATGTACCTGGGTTGCGGGCACATCCCCAGTGGGGGGTGTGCAGGAGGCAGCTGATCGATGGTTCTCTCTCATGGATGTTTCTAACTCTCTATCTCTTTCCCTTCCTCTCTGTAAAAAATCAATAAAATATATTTTAAAAAAATAAAAAATAAAAAATGAACTCCTGTTCACATGGAGGAAGCCTACACAGCCATGAACTTGGTCTAAACAAGCTTCCAGAGAACATGGCATCCATGAAAGAGAAAAATAAAAGAACGGAAGCACAGCCAAAGTACTGAGGAAGAAATCAGTAAGAAATTGTTAAAAAAAAAAAAAAAAAGATGAAGTGATAGGAAAAAATAGCAAATAAAGTTTGAAAACATGTAACAGAGAACTGAAATGCATAAATATGTCACAATACCTATTTATATACTGTAGATGAGGCCCCTAGAACCATAAGAAATGCAAAAAATGCACTGTTAATAGTTCAATTCTCAAGTTGCCCTCCTTAAAAATCACGCTGCCCCCCTGTGGGGCATGTGCCCCCAGTGGGAACACTGGGTTGGGGTGACCAGGGACAGCACGTGCCCTGACTCCTTAGACCTTTCTCCGTCTGAACGCCCGGTGTTGAACGAGGTTAGCGAAGCTTTGGCTGAACCTCTCTGCGTGGCCACTGTGTCCACAGGCCTTTCTGGGTGTGGAGCTTCCCTTCGGACCAGACAGACTTTTGGTTCAAGGCTTGTCCACATGAGCTACATTCAAGACCTGTCTCCTCTGTGGACTTTCTGGTGCTGAATGAGGCCGAAACGCCGGCGAAAGGATTTCCCACAATCACCGCACTCCCACGGCGTCTCTCCGGGGTGAGCGCTCCGACGTTTAACCAGGCTGGAGCTGGAGCGAAAGCTTTTCCCACAGTCCCCGCACTCGTAAGGCCCGGCTCTGGCGTGCACCCTCCGGTGCTTGACCAGGCTCGAGTTCTCACTGAAGAGCCGGCCACAGTCCTGGCACTGAAAAGGCTTTTCTCCAGTGTGAACTTTGCGGTGCTGCATGAGGCCACAGCTTTGGCTGAAAAACTTCCCACAGTCCCGCACTCACACGGCCTTTCTCCAGTGTGAACCTGCCAGTGAGTGTGAGGCTGGCCTTGTGGCTATAGAATTTCCCACACTCAGTGCACCCATCAGGCCTTTCCCCAGTGTGAACCCTCTGGTGTTTCATGAGGCCCGAGCTGAAGCTAAAGGATTTCCCGCATTCCTTGCACTCGAAAGGCCTCACCCCAGTGTGGACCCTGTGGTGCTGGATGAGGGTGGAGTGATGCCGGAAGGCTTTCCCACACTCCCTGCACGTGAAGGGCTTCTCTCCGGTGTGAACTCTCCGGTGTTGAACCAGGTGGGCCTTGCGGCTGAAGGATTTTCCGCATTCGCTACAGCCGTCAGGCCTTTCACCCGTGTGAACTATTTGGTGCACGAAAAGGTTGGGCTTATGGCTAAATGACCGCCCACACTCGCTGCACTGGTACGGCTTTTCTCCGGGGTGCAGCCTCCGGTGCTCCACCAGCAAGTATTTCTGACCACAGGCTTTCCCACACTCGCTGCACTTGTACTGCCTTCTTTGGGGGTGATGTTGGGCGGCCCCGCGTGGCGCCCCTGTACTGTGAGTCTCCTGCTGTCTGAGACCAGTGCCGGCTGGAAAGTCCTGGCCCTGCGCCCCCTCTTCTCCTCCTAAGAGCTTCTCTCCACAGCGCAGCTTCCGGTGTTGGCGATGGTTCGCTCTGGGCACTCCTCCTGCAGGAACACTCTCCTCCGCCTCTGCTCCGCGCCCACAGCCTGAAAGCAGAGACGTGATGACACAGAGACGGGGGGCTTGGGGGGGGGGCAGAGACGTGCTGAGGAAGAGACGTGGGCCTCGGGGGGAGGGGAAGCACCTCACAAACCTGCACCCGACACACCCAGCCCAGCCGAGTCCCGGGGCTGTGGGAGGATGAGGCGGGAGACCGTGTGGAAAGGGCCTGACCAGCTCCCAGGCCCATGGGGCCTCAGGAGCAGCCAGGACACAAGGATCGGCTCCTGGGAGCCAGAAGCTGCTGGTCACCCAGGAACACAGCCCAGAAGGGTGTTCAGACCCAGAAAAAATGGAACCCACTGCCGGGCTGGCGTGGTCAGTGGTTGAGCACCGACCCATGAACCAGGAGGTCACGGTTCGATCCCTGGTCAGGGCACACACCCGGGTTGCGGGCTCCCTCCCCAGTGGGCAACTGGGAAAGCGAGGATGGAAAGCAGGCCTGGCCCCTTGTCTTGGCACCAAACCGCCAGGCCCCCTGTGAGCCCCCCTGAGCCACGCCTCTCCCTCTGTACCCGCTGGTCCGGCTGCAGTCCTGACGCCACCGGCAGGAAGAAGGGGCTCCCCACTGCACCAGCTGGGGGAGCTCATGGGTCCCGCCAGATGCAAGGCCTACGGGAGAGACAAGACAGGGGGTGAGAGCAGCCCACCCCGTGCCCGACGACCCCTCAGGCTGTGACGGTGTTGGGTGCCTGAATTCCAGCCACAGGCAGATCCCATGTCAGACACAGGAAGAGGCCAGAGCCTGGGACGAACAGAACCGCATGGACTGTCACCGTGTCACCAGACCAGGGAGAGGCCAAGGGTGCGAGCCACCAGGCTGACTCTGGGAGTCCTCGTCCCCAAACCCTTGCCCACAAGGCTTCGGGCAGCTCGGGGAAGCGGGGTGGCAGTGCACACGAGGCGGGCACGGGCCGGGCGCTCGCACAACACCCTCGGGCAGGGAAGGCGGGGGAAGCTCACCCAGGGAGGCCGTCAGCGCCCGTTCTCCAGCAGCACCTCGCGGTACAGACACCGCCGAGCCTCATCCAGGAGCCGCCACTCCTCCCGGGAGAAGCGGACGGCCACGTCCTTGAGGGTCACACGGCCCTGCCAGGGTGGGGAGAGAGGGGAGGGGACAGGGCGAGAGGAAAAAACGCATCCACGTGAGGGAATTAAGTGCGGGGGACCCTTCGGCATGCAGGCCGCAGCTCTGACCACTGAGCCACGGCCAGGGCCACCATCAAAGCTGGGTCCATCGGCCCCAGTACCAGCGCCTGAGGCCATCGGTTTACAGTCCCTCCCAACGTGAGCATCACTCCTTCCCGCACCACCCTTCACGCCCCCAACCCCTCACTGCCACCCGCTCCCACACACACACCACATGCATCTCCCAGCTTCACCACACGCCCGTGTACACATGGCATCCGCAGGGCTGGACACGTGTGATCCGAATCCCATCCTGCCCTGGCCGGTGTGGCTCAGTGGATAGAGCATCGTCCTGTAGACTGAAGGGTCCCGGGTTCGATCCCGATCAAGGGCATGTACCTTGGTTGCGGGCACATCCCCAGTAGGAGGTGTGCAGGAGGCAGCTGATCGATGTTTCTCTCTCATCGATGTTTCTAACTCTCTATCCCTCTCCCTTCCTCTCTGTAAAAAATCAATAAAATATATATATATTTTAAAAAAGCTTGTTAAGTCTGGGTCCCATCACACTGCCACCCCCCCAACTGTCCCCTGGCTCCCACCACCATTGGCCGAGGCCCAGCTTCCGGCCGGGTCCCAGGTCCAATCGCTGCTTCCCACTGCCTCCACCTGGCCCAGTGCCGACCACAGCCTCCTGGGCACCCCCAGCTCAGCCTCGCCGCCGCCGCACCTCCTGATGCTGCGGGTACAACACACGGTGCCACTGGCTGCCAGACGTGGGGCCCAATCCAGACGCTCCCTGGTCAGGACTCAAAGCCCTGGCCCTGGGCGGCACCTGCCAGAGATCTCCAGTGGAAGGACGGACGGAAGGACAGACGGACGGACGGACGAGGAGCAGGACACCCAAGAGCCGAGCACCGGGGACCCCGTCCCTGACCTCTGCCTGGTCTGCAAGCACCTCTGCAGGCAACAGTGTCGGCCCGGGGCGCATCCCCCCCCTCGGGGCCTCTCAGTGGCTGCGTGGCCCTCCCCGAGCCTCAGTGTTGTCACCTGTAAAATGGGAACAAAGACGGCGCCCGCCCGGGGGGCCGCTGCCTGGGTCACACTCGTGCCTGTGCGTCAGGCCCTTCCCGTCCCCACGATCACCGCCGGTCACAGCGCATCTGATGCGGCACCAAAGCCGGTCCAGTTGTTTATATTTTTTAATTGATTTGTTTTTTTGAGAGAGAGAGAGAGAGAGATTGAAGAGCAAGAACCACGCTTCCTCCACGCCCCCTACTGGGAACTGAGCCCAAGACCGGGCATGAGCCCGGACCCCGGAACCAAACCCACCGGCGACCTCGGGGCACCTGGGGCGGCACTCAGCCACCTGAGCAACAGCATCCCGGCAAGCCTGACTTTTTTTGTTTGTTTGTTTTTAAAAATATATATTTATTGATTTCAGAGAGGAAGGGAGAGGGAGGGAGTGAGAGAAACATCAATGAGGAGAGAGAATCATGGATCCGCTGCCTCCTGCACGCCCCCTAGTGGGGATGGAGCCCCCAACCCAGGCCTGTGCCCTGGACCAGAACCAAACCCGGGGCCCTTCAGTCCGCGGGCCAACGCTCTACCCACTGAGCCACACCGGCCGGGGCGTCCTGTCGGTTCTGAAAATCCAGCCCAGATGGGTCATTCCTCCCCATTCCATGGCCACCCGAGCGCCCAGTCCCCACCCGAACTCCTGGTCCCGGGCACTGACCGCTGAGCCTGTCGGGGGCGCTCACGGGGGCGGCGGGGAGGCCCGGGACGCACTCACCTCCGCCCGGCGCTTCATCGCGGCCGCCGCCATCGGACTCTGTGCGCCAACCGGGACCGGGACGGAGGGAGGGGGGTGGAGAACCAGGTCGCCCCGGTTCCCCGACGCGGAATGGGGGTCACCCGGGGCAGCAGCCTCAGCCTCAGCCTCAGCCTCGCCTCGCACCGCCCACGCCCCCGTCACCCCGCCCACAAACCAGCCACGCGGAGGCTGAGAGACTGATCCGGCCCCTCAGAACCGCCCCGAGTGAACGCCCCTGAGGCCACGCCGGAAGTCCCGCCCCCAGAACGTCGGCCCTCGAGGAAATGACCGTTGTCATTGGCCGAGCATCAGCGCCGCGGAGCGCAGTGCTTTCTGGGAAATGTAGTTCCCGAGGCGCTAACCGTTAAGGGAGTAGAGCTGCAGGTATAGGGGTAGAAGAGAAATCAGGGTCCAGGACTCCAAATGTTCTTTTTTTTTAAAAATAAATATATTTTTATTGATTTCAGAGAGGAAGGGAGAGGGAGAGAGAGATAGAAACATCAATGATGAGAGAGAATCACTGATCAGCCTGAGTTGCAGGCTCAGTCCCCAGTTGGGGGAGTGCAAGAGGCAGCCAATCCATGATTCTCTCTCATCATTGATGTTTCTATCTCTCTCCCCTTCACCCTTCCTCTCTGAAATCAATAAAAATATTTTAAATAATAAATAAATAAATAAATAAATAAAAATAACAGAGAATTTCAAAACAGCAGAGAATTCTAAAACAGCAGTTTCAAACAGAAGTTTTCCCTAAGGAGGGATCATTACCATGCTTCACTTTCCTTTTCCTTTTTAAAATATATTGTCACTGATTTCAGAGAGGAAGGGAGGGGGAAGCCCAGCCTAGTCCTCCCTTTCCAGGCGCCGCTAACGCTGTGATTCTACCTTTGCCCAGGAGGTGGCGCCCGACGCACGTCTCCACGGTTGGTGCTTGTGGAAACTACATTACCCAGAAGCCTTGGCGGTGCAGGGCCAATGAAGACCCAGGAAAGGGTCGTCTCCGTGCGTGGGGAATGCGTCGGGGCGGGACTTCCGGTTTTCTTCTTGGGCGGACATTTTTTTTTTGGATGAATCCACCTCCTCATTCTGCTGGACGCCGTGTCAGACCTGCGGTGACGGGCGCGGAGGCGGTTCTTGCCCGAACGAAGCCCGGCTCCTCGCCCTCGTCTCCCGCCGATTGGCCCCTCGCCTCCCCCGCCCTCAGGTGCCGAAGGCGGAGGCCGCCCCGGTGGAGCCCGCGCAGGTGGGTCCTGCGCCCCTGCTCCTCCCCGACCTCCGCCCCTGAATCCTCAGGCCTCGATGAGGGCCGTGGGGGCGCTCGTGGGGGGGACCCCCCGTTTCTGACCGGAAGTTTGAGGGGACGTGGCGTGACGGGCGGGGAGGACCCGCGGGTGCAGGGGCCTCGGGAGCCTGGGCGGGGTGTCCGCGGGGTCGCAGTGTGAGGAGGGGTGACGTCTGCAGTGTCAGCTCCGCTGTCATCTGAGGGGATGGGAGCCGTGGGAGGTTCCCAGCGGAGGGGCACGATTTGAGGTGTTTTTTTAAAAAAATATGTTACTGCTGGGGGAAGGTTAAGGAGGGGGAAAAAAGGAGATAAATGTACTACTCTGTGTAATAGTTTAAGCAATATAAATAATTAAAAATAAGTAAAAATAAATATATAAATAATATGTTACTAGGGGCCCAGTGCACGAATTCGTTCACCTTGGAAGGAACTGTGGGCCAGAGGCGGTGGTGGGCACAGGGGCAGGTCTTCGCCCATCCTCTGCACCCCCGCCCGGCCCCTCCTGCCGTGGACCCCCTGGTCCACGCTCCTCCCAGACTGACCCCTCCCGCCAACAGTGTGGAGGGATTGGGTAGCGCCAGCAGTGGGTGCAAGAGGGGACTGCCGGCCATCTTCCCTCAGGAGCAGGGGGAGGTGGGGAAGTCCTCAGGGGCGATCCGGGTGCCGGTGGGGGATGCAATAGCTCAGCCGGACCACGGCTCGCGGGAGCAAGGAATTTTCAGTCACCACCAGAGGCCCGCCTCAATGACAGCGACCAGCAACCAGCGCCCTGGATTGGTCTGGCGCCCCCCCACCCACCCACCATCCCACCACAGCTGACTCTCGCCATGTTCCCGCGTGCGCCCCCTGGTGGTCAGTGCACGTCACAGCGACCTGTTGTTCGACTGTTTGGTTTATTTGCATATTAGGGTTTTATATATATAGATAGATTGACTTCAGAGAGAGGGGGAGAGATAAACATCAGTGATGTGAGAAGGATGCCTCCTGCACGCCCCACACTGGGGATCGAGCCCCCATCCTGGGCATGTGCCCTGACTGGGAATCGAACCCTGAGCTCCTGGTCCATAGGTCGAAACTCAGCCACTGAGCCACGCGGGTCCTGCGATTGGAAGGTTTTATAAGAATCCCACAGGCTGCTCAGGGGAGCACAGACTTGGCGCGCAGGGTGGGGGGGGGGTGATGAGGACAGTGCGGCCCAGCAGGAGGGAGACCTCGATCGAGGTCACAGCCTTGGGCGGCTCTGAGGCCCGAGCACAGAAGGCGTGCGGCAGCCTGGGTCTCCATGGGGGGCAGGGCAGGCCGAGGGGACAGGCATGAGCCCTTGAGGCTCCTTCCTGGCTGCTGGTCGCTCACAGTCTCCCTCTCCCCACAGGTTCCCAGGAGCTCAGATCATGGACCTGCAGGTGAGGGGAGGATGCCGCAGTCCCTGGTCCCACCCCCAATCCCCTGGTCTCCAGGATTGTGGTGTCAGAGGCCACAGGCACGCCCACAGTTCTCGAGGCTGCAGACCCTGGAGAAAAGCCCAGCCCAGGGTCCCGGGTCCCAGCCTGGGGTCGAACGGAAGGGCTCCCGTCCCTGATCGCCATTGGAATAAGGGGTGGAAGGTGCAAATACTTGGAGAAGTGACAGGGTGGGAGTTCTCAAGTCCTTATAGATCAGGCATCAAAAGCAGGTGGGGGGGAGTTAGGCTTTTGTTGTTATTTTTTAACTTTTATTTATTTACTAGAGTCCCAGTGCATGAAATTCGTGCACTCTGGTGTGGGAGGGGTCCCTCAGCCCGGCCTGCACCCTCTCAGAGCCTGGGAGGCCGTGGGGGATGTCTGACTGACGGCTCGGGGAGCGGACCTAAGCCGTCTGTCAGACATCCTTAGCGCTGCCACGGAGGTGGGAGAGGCTCCCGCCACTGCCGCTGTGCTCGCCAGCCATGAGCCCAGCTTCTGGCTGAGTGGCGCTCCCCCTGTGGCAGCTCCTGCGTTGAGCATCTGCCCCCTGGTGGTCCGTGCGTGTCGTGCGATCGGTTGTTCTGCCATTTG